>NW_017731592.1:918866-956379 GCF_001890085.2 Hipposideros armiger
GCAGCGACTTTGTGTGGGATGTACACAGGCAGCGACTTTGTGTGGGATGTACACAGGCAGCCCCGCCACTCACCATAATGCTTCTGAGATTCATGCTCGTCGTTGCGTGTATCATGTTTGTCCCTTTTACTGGTGAGCAGTGTTCCATCGTGTGGGTACACCCATGCCTTTGTTCATTCCCCAGTGGATGGGGCATTTGGATGGTGTCCAGTGTTTGGCGATTATGAATAAAGCTGCTATGAACTTTTGTGTACAAGTCTTTGTGTGGACAGATGTTTTCATTTCCATTCCAAGTATTTTCATATGAGCAAAATAAATTTCATATTTGCTTAATCCTTACAATTGTCTTGTGAAGCAGCCTCATTCTATACATGAGGAGATGGGGGTCTCAGAGCTGTGGTGGCCTGCTGAGGGTCACTTGCCTCACGGCTTCTGCCCGCTGTCTCTTCTTTGGTGGAGACCTGACGGTCCCTAGTCAGGCTCAGCCCCATGCTGGTGTGGGAAGGACATCTGTCACTGTCTCTCCATGGGCCTCGGGCTCTCCAGCTGTACAACGTGTAGCTCCAGTCCCTCCTCCCAAGAGCCCTCGGTGCTCTAAGCATGTGCTCCTAACCTAGCTGGAAGCCTGAGCAATGGTGCCAGGCCCAAAGCAGCCCTGGGAGGCTGAGCCGGCTAGAACCAGGAGTGACAGAGTCTGGGGAGCCTGGCTTGTTGGCTTGTGGAGCTTCCGCTGCCCAAGTCCACTCCCCTTGCTGAAGGTAACAAGGGCCTTTTTTACTCTTGGGGGTCCTCTTCCTCCATCATATGCAGCCTGCAGGGACTGTCCACCAAGGCCTTACCCTGGACAAAGGAGAATCACATGCTTATCTCTGTCTCAGGGCTTTGAGCCCAAGCAGAGGGAGGCCTGACACGGGAACTGAGAAGTGGATGGACCAGGCTCTGAGCAGCCCTTGCTCCTGGCCCTTTCTAAGCTTGGGTGTTCTGCCTGCGCTTAATTCGGCAAGCTGCCCAGCAAACTTCCAGTGCATTCTGGGAGCTTTCTGTGGCTCGCAGTCAGTTTACCCTGCTTACCACGTTTGCTAGTCCCCTCCCTTGTGGACTGGAGGCCTCAACTCCAGCTGGTCTGTCAGGAGACCCTTCCTCTGGACTTTCCTTGGCTTGAGGAAACCCACAAGAGAGAGCGTCGTATTTAGG
The DNA here is from genome assembly GCF_001890085.2 of Hipposideros armiger. Taxonomy (NCBI): domain Eukaryota; kingdom Metazoa; phylum Chordata; class Mammalia; order Chiroptera; family Hipposideridae; genus Hipposideros; species Hipposideros armiger. Next base: position 920,061 of record NW_017731592.1, read on the forward strand.
AGCAATTAGTGCAGAGGGAGGGGTCCCGAGCTTGGGGCGAGATGTGGATTTGGGTCCTGGCTTGTCACTTGCCCTCTGGGGCTCATCTGTCTCATCTCTAAAATGGGCACCCTTACTCGTTTCGTTCACTGTCATTGACTGCCTCGTATGGGTAGGCACTGTCCCTTGTGCTGGAGAGACCGTGGTAGGAGTGGACTCGGATGGGCCCTGCCCTAAAGGAGAGGGGCAGACAATGAGATATTACAGTTGGGTGAGATGACAGAGTCAAACTAAGGGCATTGTCCAGACCCTGGTCAGTTCTTGGGCCAGAAACCAAGCTAGGCTACCTCAAGCGAGAGGCATTTACTGGAAGGAAAGGGCAGAAATTAGGGTAGTGCTGGGGATCTAAATAGTGAGAACTTAAAGGAAAGGTTTTTTTTAGGGGGGTGGCCGTCAGGATGATAAATTCTGCAAAGAGTCAAAATCGCAGAGAGGAATCTGCCTGGCCTCACTGGCCTGTGTCACTGCTCACCAGGGTACAAGGTCTCATGATTGACAGCCCGGATTACCTGTGGAGGGGAAGGAGTGAGTCCTCGGGTGCCGCGCCCTGAAAAGTAGGAGAAATGCAGGGAAGAAAAAAGCCACAGTTGTTCCCTGATTGTCAGGCAAGGACTCACAGGAGGCCTGCAAATCCACAGGAAACTGAACTGTAAGCATAGAAGGTTTTGGTATTGTAGGGCTCAGAAGCGGCCTCGCCTGCACCCTGTACCTATGGAGTAGCCCTCCCTCAAGAAGGGATGCCCACCTATCCTTTTGCTGACGCAGCATTGGAACCTAGAAGGGGCTCCATGCGTGTTTGGTTAATGCAAGTGGAATGAATGAGACTCCGCACATTCATTGAGTGAAAATTCACAATGCTTAGGCTTTGAGGCTGCTGCCAAGCCCATCCCACGAGGCCTCTGACTTCCAGAATTCAGAGTTGAGCAGTGGAGACAGATGTGCCCTGGACTAGAGATGGAACAAGACACAGGTTGTAGCCCTGTCACTGAGGCGTGCGGCCAGTGCCATGGGAATGCCCAGGATGGGTGATCAGCCTCGACAGGAGGTTGGGGGCTTTCAGAGGAGGCCTGGGCCAGGAAGGCTGAGAAGGGTGGTGAAAGGCTGTGGTAGAGAGGGAGAGCGTTATGGGATGGGGCTTGGCTTTTTATCCTGGGCACTGCCTCTGCCCTGGGGGGCTTTAGAGGAAACTGGGGACTGGGCAGAGAGGTTCATAAGTGTCCAGCGGGTGATCTGGGTTGGAGGGGGGTGGTCAGGCAGGGAAAGGGGGATGGGAGTGAGGCGAGGAGAGGGGGGCTGCAGGCCCCTGCCGGCTGCAGAGGACACCCCAAGGTTACCTTGGCCTGTGGCTCTGGGCTGGAGCTGCTGCCAGCAATGACAACAGTGAACCAGCAGCCTCTCTGAGTTTTATTATCATTCAAATGAGGACGTGGAGAGGTATTTCATTTGATTGGTAGAATAATAGGAGCCATTTATCTACCTTCTCTCAACCTTTCATATCTGTTTCACTGTTTTATGGGATCGCATACATCATAGTAAAGGCAAAAATGTATTTTTTTCCCCCTGACTTGGGGCTAGGGGGGCAGCAGGGATGGGAAGGAGGAAGGAGGCTCTCAGAGTGGTTGGCAGGAGCTGAAGGAAATGAAATCGAAAAAGACTATTATTGGTGACAGACAGTTACATCTGAAAGGGAATAAGAAACTCCCCAGTGAGCCGCGGATGAAGAGTTTTAAATGGAAGATCTAACAGCTCCAGCTCTGGGGCCTGCTGGAGGGATGGGACTGAAGGCAGGCCTGAGGTGGAAAGGGGGGGTGCAGTGGGGAGAGTGAGGCAGGTGGGGAGCCCAGGGTAAGGCTGACACAAGGGGCATGTGGCCCAGCTGCTGGAATTCTTTGTCTTTTTTCAGTTATGATAAAGTGCACATGTCATACAACGATCCATTCTCCTTTTGAAAAAAATTAGAACATTCCAGGTAAAGCCTCCTGTGACCATCAGTCCCAACCCTACCCCTGCTTCCCTTCCCCAGAGGTAACTGCTATTAAGAATTTTTTTCCTCGTGATTTTACAGATATATAAAGATACCTTAAAAGAGGTAGTGCTCTTTAGTGGATTTTTATTTTTCCATTCTTAAACAGTATCATCCAGTTCTTTGTCTTTTTTTTTTTTTTAAGATTTTGTTGGGGAATTGGGGGAGGAGAACAGCGTTGGGGAATTGGGGAAGGGGAATAGACAGGTAGACGAATTGCTGTTTTTGTTCTTCAGTCTAGTTGTGGAGGATGTTGCTTCACTGGCCCATGTTGGTATGATCATTGTGCTCTTCCCCGGTGAGGCAATCGGTTGCCGGCCTCTGGACGGCCGCTCGCAGCGGCTCCCGGCAGCTCACACCGGCTGCCGGCCGCTCACAGTAGCTTATGGCAGACCACTGCAGCCCCACTGCAGCCTACACTGTCGCCTGCGACTCACAGCAGCGCAGCTCCAGGTCGAGCTGTTGTTCATCATCTTAGCTGTAGAGGGCGAGCGTCACTGGCCCTCAATGTGGGATCCAAACCGCAGTCCTGCTGCTCAGAGCTTGCGCTCCCAAGCGAGCTCTTAACCAGCTGAGCCACTCGGCCGGCCCCAGTTCCTTGTCTTTTGCACTCAGTGTTTGCAAGCTCTGTGTGCGTAGATCCACATGGGTCTCCAAACTTCCTGGAACTGCCATGTGGTTCTTCTTTCCATGATGAGCTTGTGTTTTAGCCACCCAGTGTCCCCTTGACAAACACTTGGGTGGCTTCCAGCTTTTCACAATTACAAACCATGCTGCAAGCACCTTTGTCCTCTTCCTGGGCACCTGGGCCAGTTTCTTGAGGGCAGGTGAGCAGTGAACTCACTGGCGGGGAGGTGCATACATTTTTAGCTGGAGGAGACACGGCCCAATTGCTGCCCAAAGGGGCTCCCCTGTGGGGCTCCAGCCAACTGCCTGCCTCCAGGGTAGTTGACACTTGGGTTCCTGCCCAAGTGGGTAGAAGAGAGGGGAGCAGCAAAGAGCTGGATGGACAGGGCGTCAGAGTGGAAGGGAGAGACCTGACCCCCTAGAGGGCCCCCCCAGAGCTCCAGGTGTGATCCCATAAGTTGGAGGGCAGGATTCTAGTAAGGCAGGCAAAGGGCCAACAGGGATGACCCTGGACATGACATTGGGGTCACAGGCAAGGGCTGGAGGGTGGAATCAGAGGGTAGTGTGGCTGGCAGGGTAGTTGGTCAGCAGCGCCCAGGGGAGGGGCTAAGGCAAAGCTGAGTGTGTGGACGGTGGCAACACAGGGCAGGGGGTGGAGAGCACAGGTATAGAGGGGTCCTCCAGAGAACCTGGCTCCCTGAAGGTAGCATGGGGACCCAAGGGTCCTGCTGAGTGTGGGAGACTTAGCTCAGGCCCACAGGTAAGGGCTGAGGCCTCCTGCTCAGGCCCCGTCCATGGGACAGCATTTGGGGCCCAGCCCTCAGGGATGTGGGAGGGATAGTTAGAGGAATGGGGGCGGGATAGTTAGAGGAATGGGGGCAGTGTCCTGATAGGGACAAGGCTCTCTATTCTTTGACGATGACTCAGGTTCCAGAATTCTCTGGGGGGTCAAATTGCAAAGATTATAAAGGACAGTTGCTTTTTTTTGAAATAGCTTTATTGAGATATAATTTATACACTACACACTTCCCCCATTTAAAGTGAGTGTACCATTCAGTGGTTTTTAGAGTATTCACAGATACGTGCAACCATCACCACAGTCAATTTAGAGCACTTATATCACCTCCAAAAGAAACCCTTTAGCTACCATCTCAATATTCCCCCTAATCCCAGGCAATCACAAATCTACTTTCTGTCTCTATAGGTCTCCTGTTCTGGATATTTCATATGAATGGAATCATACACTATGTGGCCTTTGTGTCTGGCTTAATTCACTCAGCATAATGTTTCAAGTTTCATCCAAGTTGTAGCCTATGTCAGTGCTCCATTCCCTTTACAGCTGAATCACATTCCATTATTATTCTATCATTATAGCCGAATACTATTCCTTTGCATGGATAGACCACATTTGTTTGTCCATTCATCAGTTGATGGATATTTGGGTTGTTTCTACCTTTTGTTTTTACTATTATGAATAGTGCTAGAGACATTCGTGTCCATGTTTCTTTGTGGACAGATATTTTCATGTCTCTTGGGTGTATACTTAGGAGTGAAACTGCTGGAACCTCCAGACTTTTCCAAAGCGGCTGCACCACTTTACATTCTCGCCAGCAGTGTGGAAGGTTTTGATTTCTCCACATCTCTCACCAGCACGTGTTACCATCTGACTTTTTGATTCCAGCCACCCTAGTAGGGAGAGCTGCTTGTTGAGGCAACTTCAGAAGCTGGTGGTACAAGCTTGGTGTACCTCTGGGCTCCATGCCCCTCAAGAGCTTATCCAGGACAGAGACGTGACTTTCTCACATCCCCAGCTCTGCTCTCTGCGGGGTGGGCGTCATCTCAGTTGGACCCTGGCCACGTGAGGAAGCTTCAGCCACTTCCTGACCTGAGCTTGGGAGCCTCTTTCCGTCAAAGGCCCCAGGTTGTGTTAGTCATGGTTCTCCAGGGAAACTGGGAGAGGGAGATGGATTGATTGATTATAAGGAATTGGCTCATGTCATTATGGAGGCTGATGTGTCCCAAGATCTGCTGGGTGAGTTGTCAAGCTGCAGACCCTGGGGAGCCGATGGTGTCCTTCTAGTTTGGAGGCCAGCAGGCTTGAGACTGGGAGGAACTGATGTTTCAGTGTGATTTTGAAGGCAAGAAAAAGCCAGTGTCCTGATTCAAAGGCAGTCAGGAAGGAGGAATTCTCTCTTACTCAGGAGGGTCAGCCTTTTTGTTCTATTCAGGCCTTCACCTGATGGATGAAGCCCACCCAAGCCAGGGAGGGCTATCTGCTTTCCTCAGTCTGCCAATTTAAATGTGAATCTCATTCAGAAACTCTCTCACAGACATACCCAGAACAATGTTTGACCAAATATCTGTGCACCCCATGACCCAGTCAAGTTGATATGAAATGAACCTTCTCTGAGGCTCTCAGTGGCCAGTTGAGCCACCAATTGACTTTCAGTTCTAAGTCAGCGTATTTCCTCTTGTGATTAAAACAGGTACAGTAAGGCTTTGGTCGGTGGGAACCAAAAGATACTTGACTGATACCATCAATACTTTTGAGGGGCTCAGAGTCCAGGAGCCTGGCAGGGGCCATGTGACACACCCTGATGTGACCAGACAAATGAGCCCTCTCTGGAGCCTGCGATCTTTCCTGAGTTGGATTCCTTGCAAGGGGCTCCTGTTTCCATTAACAAAACCTGGACCACTGCATCCTACGTTTCACTCTCTCCCTGAGGGTCTCGCCCTCTGATTCCTGCCACCCACCCCTCAGGGGTCAGTGGCAAGTGCTGCTTTTTTTTATGTCTTGGCTCCAGTGTGAATAATCTTTTCATGGGTCCCCTCAGCATAGCTTTGTTATTGTGGAGACGTCACAAAGGTATAAACACAGAGACACAGGCCTGGTCGGCCGGCTCCTCCAGCCCCCGTTTCAGCCGCTGGTCCATGCCCTGGATCTCCAGGTCCTCTTGGCCTCTGTGTGACAGGCTGGGCAGCTGTTCTGGCCTCTCCCAGGGGCTCCCCACCCGGCATCTTGATGCCTTGATGGATCCTCCCCAGAGGGAGGGACCCACCTTGGCAGCCCCCATGTGTGGCTCTCAGCATAGAGTATCACCAGAAATGTCCTGGTCTCCCTTGAGATGTGGCTTCACCCAGCCAGCCTGGGACGGGTGACACTGTGAAGTCTTCCCCTGTGTGGGCTGGTGCTGCCTGCCATGCCCTGTCTACTCTATCACAGTCCCCACCACCCACAGCAACCAGACGCGGACTGAGGGGTGCAGGCTACCCAGAGAGGCAAAGAGAAACAAAAAGTGTTAAATCTTAGCTTGCAAGCTTCCAGAGGCCCAGGTCCCATCATAAACACTAAATCTGGAGCACTACCTGCCCAGTGCGTTTTTTTGCCTGGCCACAGAGAGATGAGGTTAAAAATTCTGGCTGGCTGGGAAAGAGAGGAGTATGGGGTGGGGGTTGGGGGTGAGGGGTGAGGTGAACGGAGTGAGCTGGGCCCAGCTGGAGTCTTCTCTGTGTGTGTGTGTGTGTGTGTGTGTGTGTGTGTGACAAGCCCCGGATGGGGGTCTGGGGAGGATTAGCCTCTGGGGGAGTTGGGGATCTGATTCAGGGGGCACCTGAGCCATGTTTCCTGGCTGGGTATGGTTCCCAGATACCTTGTGCCCTGACAAGGTGTGGTGACAGTAGACAGGAGGTGAGAGGTGACTCAGAGCGAGGGTCCAAGACAGCCCAGTGAGCATCCCAGCCGCAGAGCACTGTGGGGCAGCCATGTTCCCTGGGGGAGGTCTGGAGGGGCCTCCCAGTTGTGATGAGAGGAGGCCACCATCAAAAATGTCTTGGTCCTTATAAGCAGGGATCAGATGGGGACACAGACACCTTGTTGGCTGCCAACGCTGAAGAGAGATGACAGCCAAGAACCAGATGTTCCCGTGTATGTCTTGGGGGTGCCAGCAGGGTCAACATGGACCTATGATCCATCTATCACTGCCCCCCTTTCCCATGTTCTGGCATCACCCACGTTTGCTAGAATCTGGGGACAAGTAGATGACGGTCAGGGGATCCTGAATCTATTCAGTTTAAACCCTAATTGCTGAGCTGACCAAGACTTATTTTGTGCTGCTGGGCAGAAAACGGGGATTTGAAATAAAGAGGAACACTGACAGTAGGAAGATACGGTTTTGGTTTTGGCACACTTGGGGTAGTGCCTGAATATTCATACCCACAACCCACAGCTTAATTTGGGACAGTGATCATGGGGTCACAGAGGCTCAAGGTAGGGCTCTCCCTCACCTGGAATTTGCAGATGGACCCTGGCTGGACCTGGACGTGACCTCCCCATTCTCCCTCCTCAGGACCCATCCACTTGGCTGAGCGCAGGTTCCAAGTGAGTCAAGGGGCTGAGTGAGTGGTGAGCAGAGCCATTCATTTTCCTGCCCCCTGGGAGTCCCTGTTTGGTGAGTGACACTGACAGGAGCTGGCGATGAGGGAGAGACAGGAACCAGACAGGGTAACTGCACGACCTGACAGTCATAGGAGAGGCCCGGAGGAGGCCTGGGGGCAGAGGGAGGCATCCTTGTGTAGGCAGGCACGGGGCAACGACTCAGCAGACTTGGCAGCTCCGGGGATCCTGGGCAAGTCCCTCAGCCGTCTGAGCCTTCAGGCCCTCACTACAAACAGGGTGGGCTCTGCTGTTTCTGCCTGAACCCCACCTTTCTCCCTGCATGACCCTCACTGGGAAACCTTCGTCTCCCCATTGTTCAGGCAAGACTTACCCTGGCCTCTGACTTTGGGTGTGACTAGGTGATCCAGGCCTGGCCCACAAGACTATATTCTAGCACCTTTGTTGGAACTGTTGGCAAAGAGAAGCTGACTCTCCCCAGGGTGGTGAGCGGTGAGTATGGAGCTGTGAGCTACTGAGGGGATGGCTTGTCTGAGAATGACTACCTTAGAGGAAAAGCAGAGCTGAGAGATGAAAGGAGCGGAGTCTGTCTCCGTCAGCTCGGGCCGCTGTCACAAAACACCATGAACTGGATGGCTCAAATAACAGACATTTGTATCTCACGGTTGTGGGGGTTGGGAGCGCCAACATCAAGGTGCTGGCAAGGCAGGTTTCATTATGAGGCCTCTTCTCTTGGCTTGTGGCTGGCCACTTTCTTACTGTGTCCTCACATGGTGGGGACAGGGTGAGAGAGAGCAGGCTCTCCTGTCTCTTCTTATAAGGATGCTAATCCCACCTTCATATCTCATTTAACCTTGATTTATCTTCACAAAGGCCCTATCTCCAAATACGCCGGGGGCTGAGGCTTCAATACAGGAATTTTGGGGGGGCACAAACATTCAGTTCATAATGGAGTCCAAGAAACATGATTTGCACCCCTGGGTCCAGCTATGTCTGAAGCCAGATCTACCCACAGACTTTTCAATTACACAAACCTTTCCGTTTCAGGCCAGTGTGGCTTGGGTTTCTACAACTGAGAGAGTCCCATAACAATTGTTATAGACATTATTACTATGTATACATAGTTATTACGTGCTTAGCACCCAGCAGGAGAGCAAGAAGTCCTTGGAGAGAAAGCACATGTGTTTAATGCGAGGAGGGGGAAGCAGTCAGGAGGGAATGGGGAGAAGACAAAGAAAGGCCAATCAGCAGAGGGCAGGAAGGACTCAGAACCAGTAAGGGGGCAGGGGACGACAGGAAGTGTTATGTGGAGGGAAAGTGAGGAGAGAGAAAAGAAGCCAGGGCTTGTTGGAAATGGTTCCTGTGCTGTTTGTACTGCTGTTGAGGAAGAGACTGAGGAGGTGAAGCCTTGGAGTGGGCTGGGCCAGTGAGGCCACGGAGGCTGCCTGCGCGCTGAGTCAGGCGGCTGCAGCTGGCCCCGTGCTTTACTGCAGATTGTCCCCTGTCACCGAGTCACCCTTTAAAAGAATCAGATCAGGTCTCTTCCCCACTTCACCTCCTCCTAACCCTGACTTCCTAGCATACTGAGAATGAAGGGCAGCCCCTCCCCCACACCAATGACTGTGCACACCAGCTGTCACCAGCTAGGCCCCTGCTTTACTGTTCTCCTGCAACACAAGTCTCACTGCCAGCCCCTTGCACCTGCTGTCCCCTCACCTGGAATGTCTTCTTCACTGACCTTCACCTTCAGCTCCTTCTTTATTCCCTCTTCAGAGGGCTCCCCCGCCCCCACCGGGTCCCTGCAGACCAGTTTTGAGGTGTGATCCCAGGATCCCGTGCTATTTTCTTAACAGCACTCACCACCATCTGAAATGAGCTCACGCAGTTACTTTCACTTGGGTATTGATGGTCTCCTCCTGCCTGTGGGCTGGGACCTCGGCTGTCTGCTCGCTGCTGCATCCCAGTTCCAGGACAGAGCCCAGCACTGAGCAGACACTCAGTAGAGTCCCTGATGGGACACCAAATGCCTCCTGAGAATTCTGTGCCAAGCACTGGGCAGAGTCTCCTGGGCTACAAACCCAGGTGAGCAAAAATGGCTCTCAGGTTTTTGAAAAAGGAAAAAAAGGAACTCAATTTCTATCTTAGCCCCATTATAGTAAATTCAGTAGAGATGTAGTTAATTCGGGGCGTTCTTGGTCAATTCTGGGTCTCTTCAGTCCTATTCAAATCCCCTCTTCTCACTAGGGTTGCACGTGAGATGGGAGAGGGGCCCATGAAGGGTCAAGGCCTCAAATGGGGGGTGGAGGTGGTGGGTTCACCTGCATCTGTGCCAGCATCCGTGCTGAATCCGTGTTCCTGGGGCTCCCCGGCCCTCTACACTGGCTCCTATGAGGTTTCCTGTCCTCTCTGTCCAGGGTCCACCCCCTGCCACATGTCCCTTCCTGGCCGTGGGGTCCCACGGTACATTCTAGGGCCACGCTGGTAACCGTCTCACTTCAAGACATTCTGCCTCAATAGTGCACACAGGGACCCTCTGAGCTGCCCAAGCCTGTCTGTCTTAACTCCTTAAAGTTTCTTATGTCTTGCTGGCTGGGGGCAGGTGGATGGGGGTCTCTGTGGGCTGTGCTGCTCCCCAGGCCTTGCCTCAGAACTGAGGCACAGTCCTCCTGCCCTGGGACCCCCAAACACTACACACAGCCAAGCTAGCTTTCCCCTCCCCTCCCAGCTGGGAGGGGGCAAGACCCCTCCTTCCCCCACCTCATTCCAGGCCTCTCCCCAGCCTGGCCATCTTCCTAGAGTGCTTTGACCGGAAACTGCTCTAATTTGTTAGCCTTAGGCTATCCTGGGTTCCCTAGGGTCCTCAGAGAATGGGGGGGGGATACTGAGCAGAAAGGACAGCAAGGGGTGAAAGGAAGAAAGCTGCTGGGGCACCCTCACTCCAACTTGTCAGGATGAACCACAAAGGGGGTGAATCTGAAAGGTCCCAGGTGCTCAGCATGTGTGAGCAAGGCTGGCACGGAATGGGTATGCTGAGGGGTGAGGGCTGGGCTGCGGGTTTCATCTTGCTTTAAGCAGTGGCAGGACTGAGCTAGATTCCTGCTTCTGACAGATGGAGGCTGCAATGCAGCTCTGCTCCAGGCCTAAGCTCAGGGGATGGGGCGGCTGGGAGACCCACCCCTGTGCCGCCCCTGCAGCCTGCGGTGGAGGGTCCACCCGCCTGCCCTTTTCCACTTCGCTGACTCCTCATCAGATTTTCCATCTCAGCCTCCAGCCTCCGGTCCCCACCGCCCCACCCAGCATTGCTTAATTTCCCTCTCTCTGCTGCAATTTATTATTTAAGTCTGCAGAGCGACCAGGGTGAAGCGGGCTTCCTGGGAGACAGGCTGCAATGGAGATAGAGGCTGGCCTTGGCGGGATCTCCTGGGGCAACTGGAGGATACCCGCTGGGGGGACATGACCTGGGGTGGCGGTGCCCCGGGGAGGCATCTGAGCCCAGCCCAAGGCACAGGGGTGTGCGCCTGGTTCCAGCTTGGGCTCTCCAGTTAGGCATCACCCACCCAGGGTGGTCCCTTGAAGAATGGGTACATTTTAGCACCCCCTATTCCCCCAGATCTTCAGGTGACTGGTTCGAAGAGGGTTTGAGATGCCAAGACGTAGCTGCCAGGCAGCCTCCAGGAAGGTGGGTTTTGTGCAGCTCCTAGGGAGGGTGGATTTAAAGAAAACCAGAGTTGCATTTAAAATCCAGGAGATTTCATAGAAATACCTGAATTTCTAGCTTCTGAAAAACTACTTGTCAACACTGAGCTGCCTTCCATGAGGCAAACCTGGGCTGCAGCCCCGTTTGGAAGGGCCCCGCATGAGGGTTAGCCACAGCCCTGCTTGCCTCTTCACTCACCTAGGGCCTGCCTGACCCCTGGGGACATCTGGGTTTGGGAACCCTGCTGGCGTGTGGCACAGCAGAGCACCAGCCTTGTCCCTTGGCTGCTCTGTGGGTTTCTGGGGGTGGGGCAAGGACTCCCTCCCCTCCTCTTTCCTCCTCTCTGTTTACTACTCATTGTAATGCCAAGCCCAGGGCCCGGCATGTGAAGGCACTGAGTAAATATATGTTCAATGAGCAGCGGAACGAATGAGTGAAGGAATGATGATGGCTGTGCAGGGTTATGAGACTGAATTCCATTTGAAAAGACGAGTCTGGACTGCAGGCCAAGGAAGCAGGGGGCCAGACGCCGGGGCATCGGAGAAGTCCAGAGCGTGTGGGGTAGGGTGGAGAGAGGGCGGGGTGGTCACCTGGCAGAGAGGTCACCTGGGGTGACCTGAAGGCCAAGCTAAGAAGCTGGGATTTATTATCCACTCACCTGAGCTTATAAAAACCAGAGTGTGGGGACCCTGTCCAGACCCACTGTGTCAGGCTCTTCAAGGCAGGGTGCGCGGGTAATCTGTTTTTTCAAAAATGTCCCCCTAGGTGGGGCACATGGACAGGCCTGGGACCCAGGCTGTAAGTCCAGGAGGTGAGCATCTGTGCCACAGGTCTGCTGCTGTTTCCAACCTCCTTCCTGTCCCCACGCCACCCCGGGCTGGGTGTCTCTCTAAAGCTATTGTCACCCTTATGAGTGTTGGTGTCACCATCGTAGCCTGTCAGCATATTTTAAGTAAGTTTTAAAAGGAAGGCAGCGTATGAAGTGACTGTGTTTGTTTGGCCCAAGCAAAATCCATTTATAAAGTGCGGCATTTGTTTAAGAAAAAAACAACAGTTATTGACAAAATATAAGAAAATAAATTAAAGCAGCAGCTCTTTAAAAGGACTCTGTCCAATAATTTGATATTTTCCCCCTTCTTCTCTTAAAGGGCAGAACGACATAATCAATCTTACTGTTCCACAGCCTGTCTTGTTACAGCTTTTGCTTAAGTAGAGAAAGAGACGAGAGAGACTGAGAGAGAGAGAGAGAGAGAGAGAGAGAGAGAGAGAGATTGAAGAAATGGAAAGAAAATGAAGTGTCACCTGCAGTATCATCACCTCCCGCCCCACCACAGGTCCCACTCGGTCCCTCTATTTCCCCTGCCCCAGCCTTCTTGTCCTGCTGGCAGCCCAGCCCTGGCCCCCACCCTGCTCCAGCTGTGTCGTCCAGATGGGATCAACGTGCTTGGTCAGCTCTGGGCTTCTCTTGCCCAGCCTGTGGTGACCCTGTCCTGTCCCCCAGCCCACGGGTGGGTTCTCATAGAGATTTCTCACCCTGACAGCCTTGTTCAAATAGCTGATGTTTTTCACAGAAAAGCACAGAGCAGGATACGTGTGTGCTGAGGGTAGACATAATTTGCACACGCTGTGGACAGCACCTTCTTCCAATGTATGCAGGACCTCAGTTGGAGCGTCTCCCACATCCCCTCGTTACAGGGCCTCCCCAGCCAAATGCTGCCCCTGTTGTGGCCACCACCCATTCCTATCAGCTGCAGACACGGAGGGCCTGCTCCTCCATTGGTGGCACTGACTACCCCCACCTTAGGAACCAAACCAGCTTTAAAAGCAGTCCCACCTGTGTCCTTGGCTAAATCGTTGCACCTCTGTAAGTTTCTCCACCTGGAGAGCGAGGTCAGTAACGGCCAGAGGTTGTTGTAAGGATTAAATGAGCAGTCACATACAGTAATAATAATAATAATAATAATAATATTTTATAATTGAGCGCCAGCTCAGTGCTCAATCCTGAATTATAATCTTTTTCTGACCTTATTGGATGACATCTTCAGTTCCTACACTATTCTTAGCCTTATTTCATAGGTGAGAAAACTGAGGTGCAGAGAGGTAGGTTAACTGCCTGTGGCCTTATAACTAGTAAGAGGAAGAGGTTTTTTGGGGGAGGGCTTTCCAGAATCCACATCCCTCTTGCTGATTAGTCCCCATTTCCCTCTGGAAAAGTCCCCAGGGAGCGTGGTCTTCGTGGGAGGGCTGTGATGGTGCCTACCTCCCACAGTGGGAGACTGGAGGCAGTGTGTCCCACGCTGTGGAGCCAAAATGAAACTCATCTGTGAACCTCAACCCAGCCTGTGGTCCCTGGTGTTCCTAGGCCTGGTCCCCCAGCTCCTGGATCCCGGGAGCACCAAATACACCTTCTCTTTTTGCTTAATATAGGTGGCCACCTCTGTAGCTTGCAACCCCAGGACTCTGCCTGCAACAAAATAAGTGGTAATAATAACATCAAAAGTAGCCATCATTTTTTGAGCACCTACTATGTGCTGGGTCCTGAGATAAAGGGATTTATATACATTATTGTGCCTCATCCACTCCACACTCCTGTGGTTGTCCCTGTTTTACAGGCAAGGAAGCTGAGGATCATATATGTTTGGATTCTTGCCCAGAATCACACAGCTAGAAAGAGGGGCAGCGGGTTCAGACCCTGAGCCTCCTGAGCGTAAGTGCGAGCGTGAAGCTCTGCTCACGTGCCTGACATAAGAGGTACTCACTAAATGATGGCTTTAGCACTGTGTGGGTAGGCACGCATCAAAAAATTACTGGGAGGTTCTAGTTCCAGGTAAGTTGGGGTAAACACACCCCGCCCTGACTTTCCCACTGAATGCAGCTTAAAGCCTGGATGCAAGACATGGATTAGCTATTTGAACTCTCTGAAAAGAAGACCAGATATCAAAGTAACACCAAATCAGTGGTAAGTCTGCTGGTTTTTTTCCCCTCCAGTATCTCCTGGACAGAATTCAGTGTAGTCTGAAACCTTGAAGTGGGTGTGATCATCTATGGGGAGAGTTCCAGGAAAAGCCTTCAGTTTCTGGCTTGAAAGGGGTCGCCTATTGCTTGAAGTCTGTTTATTTTATTTTTTCTTTCCCTGTTTTCCTTTCTCTTGCACTGCAGCCCCCAAGCAATCAGGTGTTGGCATCAGCAGCAGGAGCGTCACGGGCTGGCAGGAACCTAACACTTTTTGAGAGAAGCTATGGTCCATGAGGGTGGGCAAGCCCCTGCTGCTTTGCTCTCTCTGTTGCTGGGGCTCAACACAATCCCTTATAGGAAGTGCACTGTAGGAAGAAGTAAATAAACCCCTGTTTTCTGGCCTGAGGACTGGAAAAGGGGAACCTCAGTGAACTGGAAAGTCCAGGAAAGATCACTGAGAGGAAGGAGGGAAAAAACACCCCTTAAAGTTGTTTATGAAATCCTGGGCTCACCCCCAAACTGTACATGGTCTGACCCTAAATAGCGTATGGAGACCTGAGAGCTAAACTATGGGACAGACCACTGCCCAAATCCCAGATTGGCCATGGAGTGGTGCATATATGGGACAGATCCAAATAACATTGCAAAAGCTTTGAAAATGTGACTGACATTTGAACCACAACCTGCAGAAGGCTAGTGGTAACTCAATTGGGCCAAATACCTGGTAAATGAAAAATATCAAAATTACTCCATATAGAAAGAACCAGGAAAACCTCAACTCACTTGAGAAAAGACGATTAACAGATATCAATGCTAGGATGACTTTACTGAGATATCAAACAAGGATTTTACAGTAGCGATTATAAAAATGGCCCAATATGTAAAGGCAACACTCTTGAAATGAATGGCAAGATAGAAAGTCTCAGCACAGAAATAGAAGATATCAAGAAGAACCAAGTGGAAATTTCGAAGCAAAAAATACAATAACTGAAATTATGAACTCACTGGATGGGCTCAGTGGCAGAATGGAGATGATAGAGGAAACAGCCAGTAAACTTGAAGATGGACAAATAGAAGTTATCTAATCTCAATAACAGAGAGAAGAAATATTGGAAAAACAAATGAACACAGCCTCATGGACCTGTGGGACAATAACATTCATGTCATTGGAGTCTTGAAAGAAGAAGAGAGAGAGTGGGTCTAGAAAAATATTTAAAGAAACAATAGTAAAAGTTTTTCAAATTTGGTGAAAAACAGAAACCTACAGATTTAAGCTCAGTGAACCCCCAAAAAGATAAATACAAAGAAATCTATGCCCAGACACATCATAATTAAATTTCTGAAAACTAAAGACAAAGAAAAAATATCTTAAAAACAACCATAGAAAAATAACATATTATCTATAGGGGAACAACGATTCAAATGACTGTGGATTTCTCATCAGAAACCACAAAGGCCAGAAGGAAGTGAAACAACATTTTAAAATGCTGAAAGCAAAGCACTCTCAACTCAGAATTCTTTAGAGGAAATATCTTTCAGGAATGAAGGTAAAATAAAGACATTCTCAGATGAAGGAAAGCTAAGAGAACTTGTTGCCAGGAGACCTGCAGTGAAAGATTGCTAAAGGAGGTTCTTCAGACAGAAGGAAGATAAGAGCAGAAAGAAACTTGAAGCATCAGGAATAAAGGAAGAGTAGCAGAAATGGTAAATATTTGATAAATATGATAAACTACTTTTTCTCATGTTGATTCTCCTGTTGTGCTCTTTAAAATATTTCTGATGGCTGAAAATAAAACAAATACATAACATTGTCTGATGGGATTTTAAATGGATGTAGACATAATATAGAAGACAAATACAACACAAAAAAAGGAGGATAAAGAGGCCTGTGTAGTGGTAAGGTCTTAATATTCCACACGAAGTGGTAAAATATTAATTCTAAGTAGACTGGAAAAGTTAAGTATGCTTATTGTAATTCCTAGAGCAACCACTGAAAAAACTATTAAAAGAGATATAGTAAAAAAAAAAAAAGATAAAATAAGATACAGCCATAGGCCAAAAAAATAAATCTTAATTTAAATCTAACACTTCATGCAAAAATTAATTCTGAATAGATTATAGATAAAATTTTTGGAAGAAAACATAGGGGAAAATCTTTGACCTGGGAGCAGGCAGTTATGACTTTTAACAAACCCACAATCCATAAGAAAATGAATTGAGCTTCATCAAAATCAAAAGCTCTGCTCTGAGAAAGATACTGTTAAGAAAATGAAAGGCAAACTACAAACTTGGAAAGAATATCTGACACCACATATCCAGCAAAAGATTTGTATCCAAAGTAGATGAAGAACTCTCAAAACTCAATAGTAAGAAAACAAACAACCCAATTATAAATTAGGCAAAAGATTTGAACAGACACTTCACCCAAGAAAATATAAGGATAAGCACATGAGAAGATGTTCAGCATCATTAGCCATTAGGACAAAAAGTTATAGCTGCACACCTATTTAGAATGGATGAAATAAAAAGCATATTGACAGGGCCGGCCGAGTGGCGCGATGGTTAAGAGCTGGCTTGGGATGCCAGAGGGCCCTGGTTCAGATCCCACATATGAGGGCCAGTGACACTGCCCTCCACAGCTAAGATGCTGAACAACAGCTCAACCTGGAGCTGGGCTGCCGTGAGTCACTGGCGACAGCGTAGGCTGCAGCCCCTGTGGCAGTGGGTTGCCATGGGCTACCGTGTGTAGCCAGCAGCCAGCGTGAGCGGCCAGCAGCCTCAGTGAGTGAATGTCCAGAAGCCGGCGACTGATCTGCCTCACCAGGGAAGAGCGCAATGATGGTGCCAACTTGGGCCAGTGAAGCAACGTCCTCCACAACTAGACTGAAGAACAAAAGGACAGCAACTTGTCTGTTCCCCTTCCCCCAATTCCCCAGCACTGTTCCCATCCCCCCAATTCCCCAATAAAAATCTTAAAAAAAACCCCAAACAAACAAAAAAACATATTGACAAAACCAAGTATGACAAGGATACAGAGCAACTGGAATTCTCACACATTGCTGGTGGGAATGCAAAATGGTAGCCACTCTGGAAAAGAGTCTGGCAGTTTCTTATAAAGTTGACATACACAAACCATATGACCCAGGATTCCCACTCTTGGGTATCTACCCTAGAGAAATGAAAACTTATGTTTACATGAAAACTGTTTCACAAATGTTCATAGCAGCTCTATTGGTAATTGCCAATAATGGGAAACAATCCAAATGTCCTCCAATAGGTGAGTGAACAAGCTGTGGTACATCCATTCAGTGGTATATTAGTTTGCAATAAAAAGGAACAATTTACAGTTGACCCTTGAACGACGCAAGGGTTAGAGCAGCGGTTCTCAACCTGTGGGTCATGACCCCTTTCACAGGGGTCGCCTAAGACCATTGGAAAACAAAAAGATATTTACATTACAATTCATAACAGTAGCAAAATTACAGTTATAGAGTAGCAACGAAAATAATTTTATGGTTGGGGGTCACCGCAACATGAGGAACTGTATTAAGGGGTCACGGCATTAGGAAGGTTGAGAACCGCTGGGTTAGAGGGACCAACCCTCCGCTTAGTTCAAAATTTGTGTACAACTTTTGACTCCTCAAAAAATTGGGGGCAGCCAGTTAGCTCAGGTGGTTAGAGCACAGGCTCATAGCACCAAGGTTGCTGGTTTGATTCCCACATGGGCCAAGGAGCTGCGCCCTCCACAACTAGATTGAAGACAACTACTTGACTTGGAGCTGATGGGACCTGGAAAAACACACTGTTCCCCAATAAAATTTCTAAAAAAAAAAAATTTAATTGTTGCTCAGTATCTGCAGGGGATTAGTTCCAGGACACCCCATGGATACCCAAATCCACGGATGTTCAAGTCCCCTGTGTAAAATGGTGTAGAACAATGCACACAGTCAGCCCTTCGCATCCACAGACTCCCAACCACAGATCGAAATTGTACAGGTATTTATTGAAAAAATCCACATGTAAATGGACCTATGAAGTTCAAACCCATGTTGTTCAAGGGTCAAGTGTATAGATACATGCAACGAGTTGAGTAAACTTTAGAGGCATTGCGCTGAGTGAAAGAAGCCAGTCTCCAAAGGTTATATACTGAGTGATTCCATGTATGTGACAGTCCCAAAAGACAAAGCTCTAGCGATGGAGAATGGGTCAGTGGTTGTCAGGGGTCAGGGTGTGGGAAGTGTGTAACTATAAAAGGACAGTATGCAGGAGTTTTAAGGGGGTGACGGAACTCTTGTGTATCCTGATTGTGGTGGTTACAGGAATCTACCCATGTGTTAAAATTCATAAACTATACACATACACACAGAAGACAATTTTATTTATTTTAAAAATAAACAAACCGAACAAAAACGCTATGAGGGAAAAATATCCCCAAGGAGTTTGTTCATCCCTGCGGGGTCTCCAGTAAGTGATTTAGAGCTTCTGAATTAGGTAACATTTACATTTGTGAGGTTCTTACAAACAAACCAGGGACAATATGAGAGAAGATTTCACCTTAATTGTCACCTTTTAGAGAGGCCCCCTTTCTTGACCCCTGCCCCCTCACAAAGTAATACCCCTGTATTAGTTTCCCATTGTTGCTGTAACAAATGACCACAAACTGGAGGTTTAAAACAACACATTTTTGTTATCATAGTCCTGGAAGTCGGAAATCCAAATTGGGAGTTACTGGGCTAAAATCCAGGTGTCCACAGGACTGCGTTCTTTCAGGCGGCTGTAAGGGAGAATCTGTGCTTGCCTTTGCCCACTTCTAGAGGCTGCCCTCATCCTCCAGCTGCCGCTCTAGTGCTGTCTCTCTGCCTCCTTATTCCATTCCTAAGGACCCTGGTTATTGGGCCCACAGAAAACCCAGGATAATCTCCACAGCTCAAGGTCAGCTGATTAGCAACCTGCAGTGACACCAGCTACCTGGAATGAGGCCAAACTTCACAAGTGAAGGCCATGTCCTCCACAGACAGGACTGCCTTCACTTTAGACACAAGCTGCAAGTCCAGGGGGGTCCCCAGGCCACCTTCACTTCTGACCAGCTGGCTACCAATTCAGGGGGTCTCACTTCCCCTTAGGTTCTATAACTTGTTAGAATGACTCATAGAACTCAGGAATGCACGACACTTATGATTATAAAAGGATACGAGGGCCAGCTGAGTGGCGTGATGGTTAAGAGCTGGCTTGGGATGCCAGAGGTCCAGCAAACAAATAACTGTATTGGAACACCCTCCCTACTCACCTAATCTGGCCCCCAATGACTTCTTTCTTTACCCGAAGATAAAGGAAATATTGAAAGGAATACATTTTGATGACATTCAGGACATCAAGGGTAATACGATGACAGCTCTGATGGCCATTCCAGAAAAAGTTCCAAAATTGCTTTGAAGGGTGGAGTAGGCGCTGGTGTCAGTGCATAGCTTGGGGAGTACTTCGAAGGTGACCACAGTGATATTCAGCAATGAGGTATGCAGCCCTTTTTCTAGGATGAGTTTGCAAACTTAATTGTCAGACCTCATATAGTTGTGGCCATGAGCAAGTCTTGTAACCTCTCTGTGACTGTCACTAAGTCTGGCTCACTCCACACTCCTGTCCAACCTACCTCTCCTTTGCCTTCCTCTATCTTGGAGCCCAGAGAGCTTAGTTTCTCTACATCTCTTGCAGCAAGTAACACAGCTCTGGCCAATGAGTTAGAAGTGGAATCCTAGTGAGGGGTGTCTAGAAATGGGAAAAGCCCAATAAAAAGGCAGACATATTTTGCTGGATCAGAGCTTTGCTTTCTCTTCTCCTTTGTGCTTCAAATGCCAAAATGCATCAGGAGTAGCAGTAACCACTTTGTGACCAGGAGGGGCGAGTAAGAGTGATGGCCTAAGAAAAGTGAACAGAAGATAGAAAGTCCCTCAGCCTGTGAGGACATCACTGAGCTATTGGACCAGTGTCAGCAATCACTCACCTCTGGGTATTATTTAAATATTCTGTCCATTACAGTCAAAGGCAGTCTTAATTAAAATACTCTCTGAGTCTTGTTTCCTCTACTCTTAGCTGGAGCTAATATTATTTATCAATGTTCATTACACTCATGTTGTATGCCAAGAGCTCCTCCATGTGCTGGTGGCAAAGCAGTGAGCAAGAGATAAGGTCCCTATTCTCTTTGCATTTACATTTTGGTGGGAGAGACAGACAATGAAGCCATAAACAGACAAGAATGTATCTGAGAGTGAAAAGTGCTGTGAAGAAAAGGTGATGTGACACAGAGAGACTGATATGGACATGACATGGGGTCCTCTTGATGGGACTTTGTGAGGAAGTGACACTTGAGTTGAGAAATGAATGGGAAGATAATGCATGACAGGATAGAGTGTGGGGAACAGCATTCCTGGCAGATGGAAGAGCAATGCAAAGGCCTTGATGCAGGGCCAGGCTTCGCCAGTGGGCAGACCAGGAAGAAGGCCAGGTGGCTAGATGGCAGTGAGTGAGGACGGGAGAGGATGGAGGTGATTCCAGAGAGGTGGGCAGGGATCAGATGACATGTGTCTTGGTAGCAGAATGGACTTCTTCTAAATGCAATAGGGAAGCCACTGGAGGGCTTTCAGAGGAGTGTGGGACCAGGACTTGAGTACCTTGCACACCATAGGTGCTTAATATGTTTCTGTAGCCTAGGATAGACAGTGCATCCGCTTGGTGGGATGCCTGTCCCTTTTCAGGCACAGCTGGCCCTTTCCCCTGTCCCACCTGCCTCATGCCTCAGCTCCTGAGCTGGACTCCTCCGGCTGCCGCTGCCGTCTGAGTTTTCCTGGCCTGGAATTGTCCCCCCACCCCCACCCCCACCCCTCCGCGCCATTTGCTCCCTTCAGAGCGGGCATAATTGCCGCTTTCCACAATGACATAAAAATCTAAGAGGCACAATCAATACAGCGTGCACACACATCATGTCTTTCATTGCAAACGATAAAAGCGTAAACAGCAGGGGAGGCACAGCTCCAGAGGCTGCAGTGGGGGCAGGGCAGGCTGCCACCGCCTCCCTGCTCATCCCTCTCCTTCTGGGGCATCTTCTGCACTAGAGGTGGCACCCCTCATTAAAGCCCATTGAGGAAATGGTTTTCTCTCTTTTCCTTCCAGATGCAGCAACCCAGTCTCTTTAGCCCGACTTCAGAAATCCAATTTGTATTCCTTTTCACTATTTTAAATGCATTTTTCTTGCTTCCCTGCATCTTCTATGTCTCCCAAAATACAGACCTCGAGCGCCTTCCTGGAAGCAGAAAAACTTGCCTGGGTCTTCCTTGTCACAAACCCATGAATTGACCTTGATGGGGAGACCGGCACTCGATGGCCAGCTTCTTTTGCTTCGCGTCCAGCCTGCCACGCACAGCTTATCTTGGAACGTGCACAGACTCAATTACATCCCCAGCTCTCACAAACTCCCTGCGACGACTTCTTCAAACTAGTTACTTAATGAACATCATCCAATTCCGATTCAGCCTTGCCATACTCTCTCATTTGTGAAAGCCAATCTGCTTTACGATTCTAACCTCTGGCTAGACACTGTTCCCAATTTCATGTCATCCATAAACCTGATGAACGATTAGCTTGCGTCTCTGCAGTCATTCATTTATTTATTCAACCAGCATTTAGTGAGCGCCTACTGGATGCAGAGTTAAAGAAGATGCAGGTCCTATCCTTGAGAAACTCCCATGCTGGTGGTGGAGCCGACATGGAAATGATTAGTTCAGTGTAATCCATGGTGCACCGGGCAGGGACCCAGCGTTGGTCTCCTCAGGGGAGGGGAGGTTCCAGCTGGCCTTGAGATGCTAGAGGGGAATTTTGCCGGCTGGAGAAGAAATGATGTTCCAGTTAAACCAGAATGTGCACAGGCAAGTAGTTCCGGGTGGTGATGGGGGAAGAAGTGTACTGATATCTATAAATGTGAGGAGTGATGAGCTTCAGGCTGGAATCCAGCTAGAACCAGGATGCGTCTCTATATCTTGGCTCTACTCCTGCCTGCTTCCTTCAGAGGCTGCATGTGGTAGCAAAGTGGCAGCCAGCAGGGTTACTCTTCCTGAGTTCAAATCCAGGGACAGAGACTGTTCTCTTAACATACTCAGCAAAGCTCAAGTCTCATAGACATTTACTTGGTCACATGCTCATCCCTGACCAATCAGGGTGGCCGGGGGGGGCATACAGGCACTCTGATTGGCCAGGCCTGAGTTACATGGTGTCTGTGGACCTTAGGGTGGAGTCTGCTCTGTTTGAAACAGGTGGGCTAAAAAGGGGATGGTGATTCCCAGAGACAAACTGGGGGCTGTTAGCACTGAAAAAGGTGAACAGGTGCGGGGCTGCTGGAACACAGACAGCCAATATGTGGCCATCCGTGGGCTGTGGCACTCTGTCCTCCTTCGTAGTGAAGGGTATTTTCTGCATGGTGGGTCCGGGGAATCGCTCACCACCCACCCTGAGGAGAAAGGGACAAAGAAGTACACGTTTTGGGCCGGCCGAGTGGCGCGTTGGTTAAGAGCTGGCTTGGGATGCCAGAGGGCCCCGGTTCGGATCCACATATGAGGGCCAGTGACACTGTCCTCTACAGCTAAGATGCTGAACAACAGCTCAACCTGGAGCTGGGCTGCTGTGAGTCACTGGCAACGGCGTAGGCTGCAGTCCCTGCTGCAGTGGGTTGCCATGGGCTACAGTGTGTAGCCAGCAGCCAGCATGAGCGGCCAGCAGCCGCAGTGAGTGGCCATCCAGAAGCCGGCGACTGATCTGCCTCACCCGGGAAGAGCGCAATGATGGTGTCAACTTGGGCCAGTGAAGCAATGTCCTCTACAACTAGACTAAAGAACAAAAGGACAGCAACTTCTCTGTTCCCCTTCCCCCAATTCCCCAATAAAAATCTTAAAAAAAAAAAAAGAAGTACACGTCTTCCCTTTAAGGACACTCCCCAGGACTGCACACTACACTTGTGTTTACAGCATTGTGGTCACAATTTAGTCATGTGGGCAAAATGGCTGCAAGGGAGTCTGGGAAGAGACTCTTCATTCCAGGCAGCCATGGGCCCAGCTACAGATCAGAGGGAGCGGGGAGTGGATAATGGGGGATAAGAAGCAGCTGAAACAGGTTATAGCTCAGACTCCCTAAATATGTTTATATCCATGACTTCACCAACTGCCCTGGGAGAGGGAACTTGTATTTCTCCTGTTACAGAGGAAGAAGGTGAGGCAGAGACGGAAAGGTTTGCCCAGCACGCCCTCTGTTCTGTTTCTCTCCTTCCTTTGCTAACTTCCTTGCTTCTAACTTGGACTCTCAGGTCCCCTTGATTAAGCTTAAGGAGCAGGGTCTTTTCTGTCTTGTCTGTGGGTTCGGGTCACCAGCCTGGGCCACCTGTGGGTTTGTGGTGCCTGTTCCCCAGCAGGGCCAGGCAGCATGGCCCAGATCTGCAGCCTTGTCTCTGTACAAGGCTTATGAGTCTTCCTCTAGCTGTGCTCATTTGTTAGTGATGCTGGTTTAGGCTCCAGCAAATGTGGACTCTGTCAATCTGGACTCCTAAAAACTGTGAGCACCTCTTCGTTTGCACAGCCTTTCTGTAAACTAGGACTAAGCCACGTCCTTCAACTCTCTCAAGGGTTTCTCGACGGGTATCAAGTGAAAACTAATGTGGGTAATGTGTTCTGAAGAACTCAGCGGAAGCTGTTGCACTCATTGCCAGCGTAGTCCCTCAGTGCCACTAAATGATAATTGCTCTGGGCCCTGGGAGGGGAATTCCAGGCCTGGCAAGGGAGCCGTTCACACTAACCATTCAGTCTGGGGTGGGGTGGGGGTAGTGCTGGGGTCTGGAATGACACCTGCTCACTGGAGGTAGAGGAACCAGGGGCAGGGCTGAGAGACTTCTGGTGATGCCCAACCACAGACAGCAAGAATGTGGTGGGCAGTGAGAGCTGGCACTGTGGAAGTATCCAGGGGCAACAAGGATTCAGGTTGAGAGGTCACCTCCAGTGGGGGAAGGGACTGGGAAATGGCACTTTCAGGCTAGGGTCTGGTCCTGGGCACGGAGAAGAAAGAAGCAGGTTTGCAAATGGAAAATTCACCTATAGAGAACACGGGGAGCTCCAGGTGCCAGCATCTCCCACCTGGGTGACCGAGATGACCCCAGCTGGCCTCTCTATCACTCTTGCACCACTCCTTGCCCCCAATCCAGTCTTCGTATAGTAAGCAGAAGATTTTGCCTTGGGCTGAGCAACTCCCCACCCCCACCCTCCCCTTACCATTCAGTGATAGATTCCCATTACCCTTGAACCCACAAACTCCTCAAGCCCTGCGGAAGTCCATCTGGTCTGGCCTCTGTGTTCGTCTCCACTTCACCTCTTCCACTTTCTCCTGCCCCCTTCCCCGCACCCCACACTGTCTTCTGTTTGCTCCTTGCTTCTGTTTGCTTCTGTTTACCATGCGTGCTCCTGCTTGGGAACTTTGCACTTGCCAGTCCCTCTGCCTGGCATCTTCTTCCTGAAGTCCTTGGCATGGCTGACCCTCAGAGAGGTCTTCTCTTACCCCTGCCCCCCGCGCACACTTCCCCATCATGGCTGATGTGGTCACTATATTTGAAGCTTACCTAAAATGATCTGACTGGCTGATTTGTCTCTGCACATGAACATGAGCCTCGGGCAGGGAACCTATTTGTTTCCTGTTTTCTCTGCAGTACCTGCAACAGAGCAGGTCTCAGTAAATCATTGCAGGGAAGTAGCCTTAGTTTGGGACCCCTTAGAAGCAAACCCTAAGACAAGGTTTTGAGTGTAAATAGCTTATTTGGGAGGTGGTGGGGAAAAGAGCTAGGGGACAGCCGATAAAGGGAGTGTTGTCTAGCAGATTGCTACTATGGGCCATTAAATTGTAATCCTGGAACCCTGGCAGCTAGTGTAGATGGCTTCCTCAGAGTCCATCTACTCAAGGGGACAGGGATATGGGATACTTACTCACCATCTCTCATCAGTTATTGATTGAGGGCTGTTCTTGGCGGCTATATTTCCCAGCATTCGGGCCCTAATAATGGAAGAGCAGTCTTCCAGATACCAGAGAGAGGCCTCAGGAAAGCACCAAAATGGCAGAGGATGAGGCCTGGACATCAGGCAGAACCCAAACCCAGTTACCTGCATGGAGGTCCAAATCAGGGCCTGACTCACCTGGGTGATGATGTTCAGCCTTTGCTTTCCCCGAGTGGGATGCCTCCGGCTGCAGGTGACCAATCCAACTCAAAAGGAGTAAAGACCTTATCTCACACTGTAGGAGGTCTAGAGGAGGGGTGCCTCCAGGCGCAGGAGTCAGAGAGCCAGTGAAGTCCCAGGCACCCGGGTTCTTTCCCTGTCTCTGCTCTGCCCTCGTTGGTATGTCAGCACCAACCTCAGTCTGTCACTCCTCAGCATCACAATATGGCTGCTGAAGCTCCCGGGTTCACATCCAGATGCCATAATGTCCAGAGATAGAAAGAGCATCTCTCCCTGTGATGATTCTTTCATAGGATCAAAGAAACCTTGGACCACCCTTCATGTGTCATTTGCTGTATCTGGACAGCACTCCCACTCCACTAAACAAATCAGGGTCACGGGACATAGGACCACTAAGAGTCAACATGAACAATATCAGATAAGAAGGAAGAGGATGCTGGCAGGTAACTAATAGTGTCTGCCAAACACTTCCCATTCCCAGGCTGAGGAGAGGGTGGTTGAGAGGCCAGAGTACCACCAGCCTTGAGAGAGAAGGTTTGCTGGGCTCTGACAGGTCCTGACAGCCACAGCCTTGAAAGGAGTGTCTTATCTTTTGATCTGCAAAGAGACTCTTCTCCTGACAGATGGTTTGTTGGCCTCCTCAGGTTTCTGGCTTTCCCAGCAGCCTCCGAGGCAAGCCTGGGGCAGGAGGAGCTTGGAGAAGCTGGTGGGGGGACCTCTGCTCCCCTTTGGCGGGTTTGAGGGGTTTTTGGCAGC
This sequence comes from Hipposideros armiger, assembly GCF_001890085.2. Lineage (NCBI taxonomy): Eukaryota > Metazoa > Chordata > Mammalia > Chiroptera > Hipposideridae > Hipposideros > Hipposideros armiger. The sequence goes on from NW_017731592.1 coordinate 945,803, forward strand.
TAATTACTTAGGATGGATGACTCTGACCCAGAAGGAAGCCCCCTCCTCCTCACCCCTCCCTCCAGCTGGGACAGAACAGGTGGTGGAGGAAGCCGAAGGCTCCCGTGTGAGAGGCTTGTGGGCCAGCGGCCATTCGTCACTAGGGGCATTTATGCCCAACCTGGGGCCAGAACTCAGGCAGAACAGGTGTTGCATTGAGAGGGAGTGGGGGTAATGGGGATTAACTGTTCTGGCACTATCGCCAGAAGGGGGCCTGGCCTTGTGACACAGAGGAGAGGTGCTTGCCAGGCGGTGGTTGAAAATGTAGGGACTTGTGCACCTAGGGAAACAGCATGAAGGAATAAAATGCAGGAGGCATTTCAGCTTTCCTGTATTTGGAAAATTTGGAAATTAAGAAGATTGGCTATTGGTGTTTCACTGGGGGTAAGGGTGGGGTGGGAGAAAAGCCCTGATTTGTAGCATTTGCTGATTGCAGTGGTGTAAATACTCTTACTGAGTCTGATTTGAAGCTACCAATTGTTTAAAAACCAGCTCACACATCTTGAATATTTAACTGGTTCCTGGGAACCGGTAGGAGCCGGCCTCAGACACCCTGTGTTTGAAGCTGTTCACGAACAGCATAGAATTGATTTATTCAGTGGTTTGTAAGAAATCACGGGCACCCTCTACGTGTCCAGAGCCATGTTCCAGGGAGACCAGGCAGACCCAGTCCCTTCTTCTGTGAGCACACAGACATGAACAGGATCATCTCAGAGTGGGGTGGAGTCAGTGACAGCAGCTTAAGAAGGTAGACTGGGAGTCTGCGAAGGAGATTTAAATCTGCCTCTGTCCTGTCTGGGCAGTTCCTGTGACCTTGGGCAGGTCAGTCCCACTCTGCCCACCGTGAACAGAGGAGGGTGAATGCTTGGGCTATTCTGGCTCTGTTCTCCGCATTTCTCCTCTACCTTGAATCACACACTGCTCTTTTATTTCTTGCCTACTCTCTCCTAGCCGCCTAAGCCCTCAGCCTGGGCAGACCCTCTGTGGTCATTGTCAAGGCCCCAGAGCATTCCTTGAGACCAGCTCTGTCTTATTTCTGGAGGTCAGGTTGACCATGGAGTTGAGGCATGGCGCCGGGGCTATCCAAAGAGCTGCCACATACTTCACCATGGCCATCTTTACTCCAGCAGCAGACCTCCCCAGATTCCAGGAGCAGGCAAGGTCGGTCTAGTGCCCAAGGAAGCATCTTACCTGGGCCTTTTCCTACCTGGGCATCGGAGCTCAAACTCCTGTCTTCTCCAAACTCTGGTCTTTAATTATGAAAACGTGGAGGTACTTCGTGAGCCCTAACGGGCTCTGCAGATATTTTTAAACACGAGGGTTTAGGTTATCCTGTACGTTGGGGCTGATAGAGCCACTTCCCAAGTTCCCACCTGGGGGAGCCCTCAGGGGCTTCCAGGGGCAGCATCACTTTGCCGCTCTCTGCAGGGCTTCTCATCATCTCTCTACAGGGTGGGCAGCGTGGGGTGACACCTTCACAGGCTGAACATCACAGCAAAGACATAGTTTTCTGTTATTTTCTCTTGCACCTGAATCTTTAAATCATCTGAGTCCCTTGGCGAGCCAGGGCTGTGGTGGGAAGCCGTTAATAATAGATACAAGGGACTGTCTGGTAATGAATTGCTAAAGACAGTAATTAGCATTTTAATTTAGGCATTTTCTTCATAGTCACCTCTGGAGACCCAGGTTCGAAACTGGAATTGGGGTCACCAGTGAAGGTTTGCCTGTGTCCTCCTCATAAGCCCCCACAGTGTTTGTCTTTGTCACGTGGGTTGTGACAGCCCAGGGCCTAATGTGGCCTGAGGAGGGCACTGTCTGTCTAGGCTGTGGAGCTAATGGCAGGCAGAATGCGAATTTGCATTTGCAGCCGGGAGGGTGGGAGGGGAACAGCCTGGCACTGGGAGGTGCAGAGGCCTGCAGGGAGACGCTGGGCAGGGAAGGGAGTGAGAACTGCGTGAGGAAGGAGCTCTGAATGGTTTGCAACGGGCAGAGTGGGCCGCAGGGTGGGGACCGAGCGGGAGGAGAGCTGTGTGGGGCCAGCACTGTGGCTCTTTCTCTTTCACAAGCACTAATTTTCTTGATTTTTCTTCAAGCTCCAGCAGCCACTGATGGCTAGAGAGTTAGGAATAAATGATTTAATGGACTTGCCTTATTTCTTCCTCTTGTTCACAGAACAAGGTTTATTATTTTTTTAATTTAATTTTTTTAGCTGAGCCATCCTGCCACCTGTTAGCAGCTCAGCTCGGGCCAAGAATCGAACCAGCAACGCTGTTGCTCAGAGCTCACACGCACTCTTGAGCAAGCTCTTAACCAACTGAGCCACTCGACCGGCCCCACAAAACAAGATTTAAAAATGACAACACTAACAAGGAAAGTTCTCTTTTCTCTGAGAGACCAAATTTGGGGACAATGCTTTGGGTCCAAGAGACACAAACTCATCCCTGTTTATCGCGAGTGTGTAAGGGGTGGGAACACACCTTACAGCCCCTTTCCCAGAACCCCCACCTTGGGTGGGGAGAGTAGGCAGCTGTAGCGGCTCCTTCTGGGACCACTCTCATTTATCTAGTCCTGCCTCCCAGCCCCACTCTGGCATTCAGGGTTGCTCAAAGATAGCCACACACATTGAAAAATGACCTACATTTTTCCCTCCATGCAAAAGCACCTTTGAAGAATGTGACAGCAGCTCCAGACTCCCAGGGCTTTGGGACCAGAGACTCAAGGCCACGTCAAGAAGGGGAAGAGGTCTGGATGAGGAGGGTGATTTTTTTGGGTGCTGGAGGACCACACTTGGGGCAGTGAGAAACCAGGCTGGTTCTGAATGTCCTAAGTAGAGCTGACCGAATCCCACTTAAGAATCTTTGCGTTGCAAATCATGGAGGACAAAAGTCGAAGTGGCTTAAACAAAAACATGCTCCTGTTAGTAAAAAGTCAAGTGGTAGGGCAGGTTTCAGGTGATGCTTGATCCAGCTGAGTTACATCACCCTAGGACTTGATTTCTTTCCTGCTCTTTGCACCATTGTCCACAGCTTCATCCTAAGACTGGGTCTCCTCAGGATCACAAGTTGGTTGCCAGAAGCTCCTCGAACTCCATGTTTCTTTGTTCTTTCTGGACTCTTTTCTGTGATTCAGCATCTCTCATTGGCCTGAATTAAGTCACATGCCTATCCTTGAATCAATGACTGTGGCCATGGGATGGGCTGTCAGATTGTCCTCCAGAGGTGGTCATGGGGTCAGTCCCACACAAACTGTAAACAAGGCTGCTCCAAATGGGGAGGGGCGGATCCTCTCCAAGGAAATGGACTTGCAGGTAGTGACTTATTTATAGTCACTCCCTCCCTGTAATGCAATTATATAGCCTACCCTCTGCCATGTGGTTTTTTTTGTTTTTCTCTTTTGCTGTTTATTTAACATAGAGGCTTACATAGGCTTTGGGGTGCCACGTGACTTTGCAGTGGCTCCCACTTGAATGGGCTGAGGACATCTCCCCAAATCATTGATGTTGGGCTTCGCTACACGATTCACCTTGACCCATGGAAGATTTAAGGCAGGGATCAGCAAATGGCTCGCGAGTCACATGAGGCTCTTTGGGTACGTACATGTGGCTCTGAAGTAAAATTGAAAACGAAAATAAAACTATCAGTTTAATTTATAAAAATTTTAAAGGATATTCTCATATAATGGTGATTTCATTTGTTTTATGGCTCTCGAATGATTTTTAAATTGTTGTGAGGGTCAGGATTGGCTCTTCCATCTCAAAAGTTTGCCGATCCTGGGTTTAGGGGATATGATGTGAGCAGAGACTTTAAATCTGTGTGTGTGGTTTAGATTGGCCTCCTGTACTTCTTCCAGCACCATGAGATAAGCATGCCCTGGGTAGCCACCGGTCCCAGAAGCAGAGCCGCCCAACTGACCCTCAGACTATGGACAAGAAAAGTAAAAAAAAGAAATGTTTGTGCATTTTTTTTTTTTAGCTGAGGAATCCTGCTACCTGTTGGCAGCTTAGTGGCAGCTCAGCTTGGCCAGAGAATCAAACCGGCAGCCCTGCTGCTCAGAGCTTGCACTCTTGAGCAAGCTCTTAATCAAATGTTTGTGGTTTTAAGGCACTGAGGTTTGCGGCTGTTTGCTACACAGCATTATCTCAGCACTAGCTGACTAACACCAAGGCAGAGGTTGCTAGATTAGCTGGAGCTGTGACATCCTGGATGTGCAGGGCGAGGGCAGCAGTATCAGAGAGGAAATTGGGGGATTCTCCCTTTGTTTTCTAGAATCTAGAAGGGTGTCTGGCCTTCCCCCTGTCAGTGTGTCCCATGCCTTTTCTTGCCAGGGTTTCTGGGAGAAAGAGGTATTTTGAGAGGGAAGATACCAGAACAAGACCTAAAAGAACAATGAGACCTCAGCCCATCCCCCTCAAGTCCCCAGCTCTGCTGCTTTTTCCTTGGTGATGGATGATAGCAGAGCTTGGGGGACCCTGTACTCTCAGCAAGCCCAGGGCAGCCACCAGTCTGGGCTGGTTTTGGCCCTGGCATAGCTGCTTGGCTCTAAGCCATGTGTGCAGTTGTCACATTCCTAGAAAACAGCATTTAAATTAAGATCTTATAATTTAATCTTCATTTGAAAGGCCTTTAAGAGAATGCAGTTGGAGGGTGAGGAAGCCTCACAATGGTCAGTCCTGACTCTAATTTACCCGATTTCCTAACGGTGGGCTTGCCTACACTACAGCAGGATAGGAAGAACTATCTCACCTAGCCTCAATACCTCTCTGAGTTTGAGTGGGGAGGAGAGTTAGTCCACAGATCCAATGAGGAAAGCTGGGCTCAGAGGAAGTAAGCGTGAGCAGTGGTGAGTGCCATCCTCCTCCGGGCTGTGGTCCCATGGTGCCTTGCAGCCCATCCGGGGACATTTGTTGCCGTTAGGCTGTTGGGCATCCTCGGTGCCCTCCTTGGGCCTGAAGCATGGGGTTTAGAGAAAGGAGTTGTTGCCTTTCCTTAAACATTGGGATTGGCCAGGGTGGTGCAGGGGTCAGCAGTCTTTCCTGGAGTCCAGGGTGGCCAGACCGGAGGGTCTTTTGTGGCCCTGAAGGGTCTCCACTGATGTCAGAAAATGAACTTGGACTCTGGACAGGCATTCAGATCCAAACTTGGGTGGATGCCTTTGCTCTGCAATCCCTAGCTTCCCAGTCTGCAATAAAAGATGCACACTTAACGGAGTGCCTGGCTCATAGCAGCCATTCAATAAATAGGCATTATTGCATTTGTTGTGTTTAGAACTGCTGAGATAGCGGCATGGTTAAGAGCTTGAATTCTGGATCCAGACTCCCTAGGTTAAAATCCTGGAATGACCTCTTTCTAGGTGGGAATTTCCAAAAATTCCATGTAACCTCTCTAAGCCTTAGTTTCTTCATCTGTGAAATGGGGATCATGATGACAACTCTTTCTGGGCTGTGTGAGGATTCAGTCCTCTAATTCAGGGGTCTAAGCACTAAGCCTGACGCACATACAGTAAGTGCTCCGTGCGCTCGTACTGTCATGCCTCATCTGTGGCTTCTGTGGTTGCTGCCCTGTTGGGCACAGATGCCTGCGATGACCTCAGTGTGACCTTGGCCTCCTTCAGCTCTGCACCTCTGTCTCATGGCCCGGGGCAAGTGCTCTGGCCACCCACATGGGAGCGGGCCGGGAATGGCTGAAGCTGAACATGAAGGGACAGAGAAAGGAGTTGCAAGATGAAGCTGAGGGCAAGTGAGGATGACCCGAAAGTCCTTCCCTGCGCACGGCTGCGGGCCCTACATCTGGTCAATACTTTATCGACTCCTGCGATCGCTTCATATCTCTACATCTCTAACTTTAAGTTGTTTTTTGTTTCCTGCACAGTGAGGTGTTCCCATGGCAACCTTCTGGCGACACAAACCAGCCGTTCCTCCCAGAATGGACAGCTTTCCTCATCGTGTCCTAAAGAAACCACAGCAGTGGTGCGTGGCAGAGACCTCAGCACCCTGGACAGAGGACGACTGTGCACTAGCCACCCCTTTCCGAACTTGCCTAGTCCCAGGGCTGCACTGTGGAGCATGCAGCTGGACGGCAATTTTTCCATTTTAATGTATATGTACTGAGGGCCTGTGATGTCTAGCAACACACCAAGTGCTGGCTGGGGACCCAGCGATGAAGAAGGCAGACAGAACCTGCCCTCAGGGACTAGGATTCTAGTTGGCTCCTACTCAAGAAAACAGCAAGGCAATTTCAGCCAGTGCTCAGCGCTAGGGAGGGAATGTGACCACATGGCAGAGGGAGACTCTGGAGGGGGTTGAAGACGGCCTCTTTGGACGTGTCATCTGCACAGAGCCCTGAAAGCAGAGAGAAAACCAGCCTGGGGGGAGTGTGTCCAGGCAGAGGGGACAGTGAGTGCAAAGGTGCTGAGGCAGGAGTGAGCCAGAGTGTTTGAAGAACAGGCAGAGTCTGGAGGGGCTGGAGCGTGGCGGGCACTGTCGTCAGGGGGCTTTGTCAAGGAGAGTTTTGTGAGCTGGGGTCAGAAGGTGGGATTTTATTTCAACTATAATGGGCAGGCATTTGAGGGGTCTTAAGCAGGGTAAGACATGGTCTGATATAAGTTTTAAAAAGATTTTTCTAGATTGCTTTGGGACAAGTTGGGTTCCTTACCTTCCAGGGTTTCTCTGCCTGAGAAGCCCCACAATCACTGAGAGTTTGGCTGAGAAATAGAACTTCAGCTCCTAGAGCGGGTCTTCTCGTACCCTGATGGGCCTAGGACTCTCTTCTCAGGAACGTGGGGGTCTTCTCGCCAAACGTCACCACCATTACTGCCACCCTCCTCTCTGTGACTCTGATATTTCTGGTTGCTGACAGCAAAGCCCCAACCCCCAGGCCTAGTCAACCACATTCTACCCCACCCCGCAAAAACATTGAGATTTATCCCTGATAAATGGGCAGCCTCGGTCCCATGAATCCTTCAGCTAGCCCAGGCCTGAGCACTCAGTCTCTCATAACTCCATGTTAAGGATGTGGAGTGACACCTGAGACAGCCAGATAAAGGATGAAATAAGAGGCCTAATAAGTGGGATTGATGGCTGTCCTTGCCCAGATTGGGCTGGGGGAAGGGTAGAAGAGGACCCAGGGTGAGTTATGACCTTTTCCAGAGAGTCCGGGGCTTGGGCTGGCATCGCAGACAGGCATCCATCAATCCCTGCCCACTTCAGGAATCTCAGTTCCAAGGTCCCAGAGAGGCCCCTGCATTTTGGTGGTCTAAGAAGTCGAGGGAAACAAAATACTTTCCTGGAGGCTACAAGGTGCAAAAAGGGAGGACGAAGCACTAGATGCTGGCATAGGCCTGTGGGAGGTGGGACAGCAGGAAATGAGACCCCCATTGAGTTCCACTGGAGGCAGACAGGAAACACATAACAGAAAACTGAATCAAACTGGCTTAAGTCCAAAGGGACTTTACTGGCTCCCGTAGCTGAATAGTTCCTTCTTCAGGTGCAGCTCAATCCAAGACTCCATCAATGTAACCAGTCCTTCCATATTTTGGATCTGCCTTGGAACAAGCTCATTCTCAGCAGGCTCTCTCCTCATGGTTGCAAGATGGCTGCTGGAAGCTTCTAAAGCCACCTGCTTCCTTATTTATGCCCAGTGGGAAAGATTCCCAGAATTGAATCTCATTGGCCCTGATCCCGTTGACATGGGTCATGTACTCCTTTATTAATGAACCTGTCATTGTGCAACGGGAAATGTTGATTGGCTAAGCTAACCTGGGCTCACCCTGAAGCTGCATGTGGGGCCAATTCTCTCCAAATGCATGGCTGAGAAATTCGGGATTCTCTCAGGAAGAGAGAGGGGGAGGAAATGAATGCTGGAGAAGCAACACATGCCACACCACCAGTCAATCTCACCTCTTACCGTTCCTCAAGATTTATACCCTTATCCCTCCCTAATCATTGTTCCAAAACCATTTGTGGAAGCTCCAGCTCTGTCCCTCCATAGAAACCCTCTGTATCAGTCAGGACTCTTTGGTTGCAAGTGACAGAAACCCAATTAAAATTGGCATGAGCCAAAAGTGAATTGTTTCACATAATTGTAAAACCCAGAGCTAGTGTTGCTGACATTAGGCCTGGGTGGTTCCAGGGCCTCTGACTGTCATCAGTATTTGGTCTCTCTCCATTTCTCCGCTCTTCCCTCCTCTATGCGACTTCATTCTCAAGAGACCCTCCCCAGGGAATGGCAGGATGGCCCCAGCAGTCCAGACCTTCTTCAGGTTGGTTTGCCCAGTGTTCAGCCAAACTCCTAGGATTATTCTCATTGGTCCATTCCTGACCAATCACTGAGGTGGGGCGGGGCTGGCAGCAGTGAATGCCTCAGCCTGGGTCCTTGTGCCCTTGCGACTCATAGAGCAGAGCCCCACCTGACCCGCAGGGACTGATGGAAACTTCCAATACTGTTTCCAGAAGAGCAGACCTGGAAGCTGGGCAGGGAAGACAGGCGCCTGTAGTGACTTTGCTCGCAATGCATTGCTCTGCATCATTCCCCAGACACACCTCCCTCTCTGTGTGTAGAACTCGAGGATGGCAATCACGTCATCTTCCCTCCTGTGATTAGTAGGTGCTTAATAAACCCTGCAGAACAGTGTGGCTTGAAATTTGATGTCACAGCTACTGTGGATGGAGCAGCTACCTACACCAGCACTTTACAAATACCATTTTCAGGAATTATGAACATTTATTCTCAACCTGTGGGTCGCAACCCCTTTGGGGGTCGAATGACCCTTTCACAGGGGTCGCCTAAGACCATCGGAAAACAAAAAGATATTTACATTATGATTCACAACAGTAGCAAAATTACAGTTATAGAATAGCAACGAAAATAATTTTATGGTTGGGGGGGTCACCACAACATGAGGAACTGTATTAAGGGGTCGTGGCATTAGGAAGGTTGAGAACTGCTGAACAATAAGATACAGGTGAGGAAATGGAGGCTGAGAGATGTGAAGTAATGTTCCCAGGTCACACAGCTGATGAGGGGTGGAGCTGAGACCCTCACCTATGTCCGGCTGGCTGTAAAGCCCCTGGCTTTACACACACACACACACGCACACCCTTCCTCAAACATGAGCTCTGGAGACCTGCAAATATCAGGCTGATTCTCTTTGATTTGGTTTCTTTTTTTTTTTTTAATCAGCCGTTGGTGTAAGGAAAAACCCCACTTAGGTGAGCACTGGGGCTTGTTCTGGGGGAAAGGGACAAAGTCTGTGCCACCTCCTCTGACCTGTACCCCCAGTGCTATGAGTAGGGCCTAGTTTTCTTGCTGTCAGGGTCTTTGCACTCGCGGTTCTCTCTGCCTAACACTCTCCCTGCAAGTCTCAGCCCCTCTGAGAGGCGTCCTTAAGTAGCCCCTACCATAAACATCACCGAGTGTTAAGCACTACTCACAATATGAAATATCCTATTTATTAACTTGCTTATCATTATCTCATCCCTTTAGAATGGTATGTTCCATGGGGGCAGATACCTTGTCCATCTTGTTCCTGGATGTGGGACCTTCAGGGCCTAGAATGGTCCTCAGCTTGTAGGTGATGCTCAGGAAATACTTTGACAATGGAAAGAGTGAATGATGGCCTCATGGAGTTTATAGAACACTGTTCTGATTTCTTGGTTCATCAAGCCCTTCTCATGTATGTCCCGCCTTCTGGGCTGGGACCTCTGCTTGGCAATCTGGCTTGTCTGTAGACCACCAGCCTGTGAGCTGAGCTGCTGGAATACCAACAAGGCCAGGAGGCTGAATGTTGAGGCAGGGTTCATGGGGAGGGCAAATGTACTGATCTGCAAGAGAAATGCCCCATTGGGTCCCCAAGAGCTCGTTTGTCTGTCCGCCTCGGTTGCACATCACTAATGTGGTCTGTGAGGTAGCTGTGAAGGGTTTGTTGTAGCCACATACTGCACTGTTCCCCACGTGGTCCCTGCAGCAGGATGGGGTGGGGTGAGGGTGGGGGGCTTGGCACCTGTGTCTCCAGCATCCAGATGTCTTGATCTGTGGCTCAGGGGGCCCCTCAAATCTCGCTGCTGGTGCTGGGAGAAAGTGAGGGCATCTGAATCTCACCTGAGCTACTCCTCGGCCCCTGCTTGTGGCCTCATTCCCACCATCATAGCTTGCTTTTCTTGGCCCTCCTAGCCTGTCCTTCAGATAGTACCATTTTGGTGGCCTCCATGCTCACTTCCCTATTTTTAGGGATAGCAGAGTCTTTCCTCCACCTCTCTCTGCCATCTTAGACCAGAAGAGAGATGACCAGTCAACTCACCTGCGCTCAGGATCAAACCTGAAAACTCCTGAGAGGCGGGGCCTGAGTTAACAGCCAATCCCCACCCTATGCTTAAGAAAGAGGTGGGAGGTGAAATCCAGGACGTTAATACCACACCAGGTGAAGCCAGGAGGAAGGTAGAGGACAGAGGCACATCTGGAACAGAATACAAACGTCTGTGAAGGCCAACGAAGCACTTGCCAGCTGCTCCCTCCCTCAATTCTTCCCTCCCTCCCTCCCTCCCT
>NW_017731592.1:956632-970729 GCF_001890085.2 Hipposideros armiger
CTCTCTCTCTCTCTCTCTCTCTCTCTCTCTCTCTCTCTCTCTCTCTCTCTCTCGGCGCTTCTTTGTGATTATCTTTTGGGTTTTGTTTGTTTGCTTGTCCATCTCTACGACAGCAGACTAAACCCCATAAAGACAAGGGCGTGCTGTTTTCCATCTCCTGATGTCGCAGCATTGAGAACACTGACTGAACATAACAGGAGCTCAAACAGCGTGCACTGGATAAACAGTGAGCTTACCTCACACTGCGATGTCCAGGGCTCCCCTTGTGCTTAGGAGAAAGGTCTCAGAAAATCTGCCTGAGTTCAGCATGACATGTGAGCTGCTGTGGTGATAAAAATCCCTTAGGTGAATGCAGGTTCCCTGTCCCTGGGACACGCTCCACTAATGAGCCAAAGGAGGCTATTTGCAAGCAGTCAAATGCTACATTTTCACCAATCGGTCTATAATTGTGCTTTGGACTCTTCCTTAGACTACATGGAAGGTGTAGGCAAAATTATCATTGTTGTTGTTGTTATCTAATATTTATTATACATATTGTATAATACTGTGTAGGATGAATCATTTCATGCTTGGTTTCTATCAGTTTCCCGTTCCCTGAAGACAGTCTTAGGAACAATCCATAAAAACCCACAGTGAGCTGGAACATTCCAGCACATCTGTCTGGTGACTGAGGTTCAAGGTGGTTTCCAGGCCTGGGGCTGGCCAGTGGAAAGCCCTGGAGGCCTGGGAACGAGTGGAGACCAAGAACACCCACAGGCTGTTTTAAAAGCTCTCATCAAGTTATTGGTTATGGAAGGACAACTTGAAGTAAATGATTTTTGGCTCACGCTGCTTTACAAACACCCCTGCCTTAGAGTCTTCTTTCAAATTCAACAGCAAATCCCACACACAGACCTGTGACAGAGGCAGGACCATAAACCCTCCAGGAAGTGAGGGCATCCGTGTGTCCTTCCAGCAGGGGTGGTAGGGGGTGGTAAGCAGGGATGAGAGCGCAGAATAGGAACCTGAAGCCACTGGCAGGGCCCTGCACCCCCTGTCCTCCAGCCAGTTAGGGGGAGCTGCCTGCCTCCACCCTGCAGTCAGCCCCCATTCTCCACCGCATCCAAGAGTGAGGAGGGATGGCCTGAGGACTGGGGGAGCTCCGGCAGGAGACACACATTTCCTGTCTAATGGGGGATGGTTGGATTGGTAATGAGCATTCCTGCCAATTGGGAGGAATGATTTAGCACCAGGAGGAGCTTGGGAAAACATCTGAATAGAGAGAGGACAGGCAGACCCCCACCAGGCAGCAGCTCAGAGAACCTTCTACAGCATGGGCTTTTGGATCCATCTACACCGGGAGGGACTGAGAACATAGGGTGCTGCCTCATTTGGAAGGAAGGCAGGGAGGCAGTCACCAGACCAGTGTTGGGAGCTAAAGAAGGGAGGGAGGCTGAAAAGCACAGGTTCTCCCCACCCTTCAGCAACGGGCTTGGGGCTGGGAGTGGTAGACAGGTGAACCTCTGAGCCTGGGTGAGAACTATGTGTGGGTCAGGGCCCGGCCACCTGGCCAGCTGGACACTCACCTCTGGGCCTCAGTGTCTTCCTGTGCTGCAGGGATTGAATGGGACAGTGGGCGGGCGAGTGTGGCACACATTTGTTCATCCATTCGACAAATATGTATGAAGCACCTACGATGTGCCAGGTGTCACTTGGGCACTGGGGTCTGGTGGACATATCTGCCTAGGTGTCTGCTCATGTTCCAGTGGGGAAGGCAGAGGACAGCAGTCAGGGGGGCAAATACATGAACAAGATAGCACCAGGTAACTGCAGTGCAGAATGTGAAACGAGGATGTGCGGAGAATGCCCAGGGGCAGCAGAGGGAGGTGACTTGAGAGATGAGGAGAGTCTGGGGAAGAGCAGGCCAGCCAGAGGGAACAGCAGGGGCAAGGGCCCCGAGGTGGTAACCAGTGGAGAACGTGCAGGGGACGGAAAGGAGGGAAATGACTGAAGCAGCGGGAGCAAGGGTGTGAGCGGGAATGGGGAATTCCACTTTCTGATTATAAAAATCCATCCAGGGTGCTCTTTTGGAATGGAGAGAATGGGAAGGGAGTAATAGAAAACTCAGGAGGCTGTAGTGAGAAGGGAGGGAGCTAGGGCCAGGCGTGGGCTTGAGGGTGGGAATTGGATAGGCCTGGGTGGATCTGGGGGTGGAGCCAGCAGTATCTGATGACGGATTGGATTGCCTGTAGGAAGGGGTTGAGGCGAAGGATGTGGTGGTCTGGAGCCTGAGCCAGTCCCAGAGGCCAGGAATGGTGTAGAGAGAAGGCAGGGAAGCTGCTGGGATCTGATGCAGGGGAGTGGGACTGGGAATCTGTATTCCTAATGAGCCGACCCCCAGGTGATACTGGTGAAGCTCTGAGCTCTCAAATTCCAACGCTGGAGGCTGAATTCTCTGTGTATAAAAAAATATAGCCTGGGGCTTTCTGCTGCCAAGTAGGGGATCAGGATGCAAAGGTTAAAACGTAGTAAACCACTTGCCATTTCACTCATTACTACTCTCTCCCCATGAAGGCAGGAAAAGGAAGACCCCACCCAGAGTCCCCTCCCTTAGCAAAGATGTAGGCACCCTGTCCCAGGATCCCTTCTCTTCAAAGGCCTCTTTTCTTCTTACCCTCCGAGATTCAAAAGATATGGGAATTTTTGAGGTACTTGCTGCATAAGTATGGAGGAAATGGTTAGACAAGAGGCTGATGCCCCCAAACTATCAATGGTTCCAAAAAGGTCCCACGCAAAACCTCAGCCACACCTGGAGGTGACTTAGGAATCAAGGTGAGCTGAAAGATGGCAGCCTACCTGCACAAGGTTCATTTTCTTTTATTAAGCAAGTCTGGAGGTTGGCAGTCTGAGGCTGATAAGAGCACCTGTGGTCACTGGGGACCCAGGATCCTCCTATTTGTCCAACGTCTCTTCCTAGCATGTGGCTCCTATCCTAAGGTCACCTCATGGTTAAAAATGGCTGCTGGACTACCAGTCATCATGTCACTCTGGAAGGAGAAAAATGGAAGCGCAAAAAGCTTACATTTTATCAGCCAGAATGTAGTACATTGACTACACATACTGGCAGGAGAGGCTGGAAAATGTAGTTTCTTTTAGCTGAGCCTTTTGCCCAGGACTCGGCAGTGAGACAGAAAGGAGAATGGATGTTGGAAGGCAGTTAGCCACCTCTGTCCCAGGATATTAATAGTAATGCCATGTAAATAAGCTCAAGCCCTCCCCCTGCCAAAAACTCTCCCTGAGCTTTCAGTTACCTGTAGCCCCTTTACATTGGCCACCACAGCCCCCACGGCCCCCACCTGCCCTCTCCTGACTCATCTCCTACTGCTATCCTCCTCCCTCTCTACTGGTGTCTTCACATGTCAAGTTCATTCCCACCTCAGGGCCTTTGCACTTGCTGTCCCTCCTGCCTGTAAGTCTTTCCCCCAAGACCCTTGCACAACCAGCTCATCGGCATCTTGCAGGTCTCAGTTCAAATGTCACCTCCTCAGAGAGGTCTGCCCAACCTCCCTACCACAGTCACTATCAGCCCCATTAGCCTGGTTTATTTTTTTCCAAAGCACTTAGAATGGTCTGAACTTATATATTTTATATTTATGTTCCACATGAGGAGGGAAACTCAGTTTTGCTCACTGCTCTGCGCATAGCCTGTTCATATACGGCGTAAATGCACATAGAGGATAGTCCTTAATTTGCATTTTCTTCTGCGTGGTGGCCTATGGAATGAGATGTAAGAAGACTTGCCAAGGGCCATTTATATCAGGATGGCCTTAGTTGCTGCCTCGCTCTGAGTCAGCCACACGCCGCCAGCTTCCTTGTAGAAGAGGTGGTCCCTCCCACTTTCACTGTGCCTGCCAGTACATTTGGGAGGAAGGCTGATTATACCTGTGGAGCCCTGGGCTGTGCACCCTCAGTCTGGGGATTCCTCTCCCCTCTCCCTGGGTCAGGTCTCCTGAGCCCCGTTTCTCAGGTCATTTTCTTTCTTGGCCTGCATCTCCGTTGTCACAGAGCACAAGCTCCAGGGGCTTCCTGAGAAACAGCGAAAGAAAGTTCAATTTTTGGAGATTTCTTTGTGCCCGCAGATGCCTTTTTTCTCTCCTCTCATTTGATGAATAGTTTACCTGGGTATGGAATCTAGCTTGGAACTCATTTTCTTTCAGAATTTTGAGAGCATTACTCCATGTCTTCTAGTGTCTGGAAACTTGTAGACTCCTCTTTTTGTCCCCAGGCTTCTGAAATTTTGCAGCAATGTGCTTTGGTGTGGGTCTTTTCATCCATCATGGTCCATGATCTGGGTCCTTTCAATCCCCAAATGCGTGTCCTTCATTCCTGAGAAATTTTCTTGACGTGTTTCATTATTTTCTCTCTATTTTTCTCTTCCTGTAACTCCCATTACCCGGACACTGAATCTCTTGAATTGATCTTTCAGTGTTCTTATCTTTCCTCTCCTATTTCCATTTCTTTGTCTTTTTGTTCTGCTTTCTGGTAAACTTCCTCACATTTGCCTTCTAATCCATCTACTCTTTTTTTTTTAAAGTCACTCCTTTCTGCTTTTAATTTTCAAGAACTCTCTTTTAATTCTCTACTCTTTGAATGTTCCTTTTATTACAGCTTCATGGATGTAATCTTTTACCTCCTTGAGGTTATTAATAATAATCTTTAAAGGTTTTCTCCACCTGCATGGTCTCTGTTTCCCACAGTTTTTTCTATTTGCCTGCTTTGTTGTCTCTGTATCATAACAGAGGTGTCCCTCAGATGTCTGATGACCTTGGTTCACCAGATCGTGACTAAGTAAGTACCCAAATGCTGATTAGAAGCGCCGAGATCTCAATGAACAACTGGCTGGGGAATGCCCCAGTGTGGGTCCCTCGAGGTCTCTCATTTGGAATTGGATATGTTCCCTAGCGAAACCCTCTCAGTGTCCTGCCTGGGCAACAGTTCTGGCCTCTTGGCTCCTAGAGTTAGGTGCGGGAAAGGACCTGGTGGTTAGGGGTAGCATTGTTCGGTATCCCCTATTTTCAGCATAGTAGCTAAGCTCTTAGCTGTGCCTTGTCTCCTCCAATCCAGAGAATAAACCCTGGAGTTTGCCGAGGAAGGGAGGGGCGGTTACTCAACAGTTTGGAGTGAGACTGGGGATCCAGATTCCCACAGGTTTTCAAAAGCTTTTGCTTTGCTGTCTCTTGTTTGAACTCCAATTCATCCCCATTTCTAGGTGTCCCCAGAGCAGCATGTTCCTGAGGTGTTGAGGGGTCTGGGGTGAGAACAGACTTGAGTCTCTTCTAGCAAATCAAACAGCTGCTGTTCTGTCTGTTCAGGACCTCTCAGTCAGGTGTCACTCCTCCCTCTGTTTCTAGCTTCCAAAATCATGTTGCTGACATCTCCTCCCTGTTATCATTCCTATCAAGTGATGTCTTTTTTTTTTTAATCATCTTCTGTCATTTTAGTGGGGGCTGGAAGGGAGTGCTGGAAGGGATGGTGTTCAGTCTGCCATCTTGTCTCCCCCTCGTCATCTTACAAATGAGGGGATGAGATGGGAGTTCGGGCTTCCTACAGTGATGAACAGGAGCTGCACATCTGAACCCCATCCTGTGTTAATGGAGAGCCTCATTTCATGGCCCCAACCTCCCACGTGGAAACGGAAAGTGCCAGACACACACTGTCCTGTCACCCTAGCAGCTAGGCGGAGCCAGTGCCCAAGTCTAGCCAATGAGATGCTCCTCCTCCAGATCTGGGTCAGGAGCTAGTGGGCAAAGGAGCAGGGACAGGGGAGAATCTTCTGGATGGGGTGGTATCAGGGACCGTGCTATGTCCCGTGCAAGCTGTGGTGGCCACAGTCAGGGTGTCGGCAGCGTTGTCCTCACTGGCTGGGTTGTCTGCAGGATTTGGACCGCGATCAGCTGAGAACCCTGAGTGATAGACACAACTGACTAGTGGTAGACTTGGGGTCAGGGCCGAGGTCTCTAATGTGACACTGTGTCCTCCCCATGCTGTCGGGCCCTTTGAAGCTGCTCTTGGAACCTTCCCAAAGGGGGTCTTTCCCACCTGCAAACTTTTGACAACCTCAGTCTCTGGACTGACACTCGCCTGCCCTTCCTAATCATTGATCCTTGGCTTCCGGTCCCTTATCCAAAGATGAGCCCCACTCTGTGGCTGTAAGTGCCTCTGCACCCAAAACCAAGCCGCCTGGTCACATGCTTCCTGCTGTAGCCATTCTTGCTCCTTCTGTTTCAGCCAGGTCCACCTTCCTTGACCCCCGTAGGGCAGTGCCCCAGCCCTTGACCACCAAAGCCATCTCAAACCATTATTTAAATATTAAAAAAAATGTACTATTTCCCATGTTCATACCTTATTCTTCCCACTAGAAGTGTGTCTCGTTTTTTCACTGCAGAGCACAGGGCCAGACAACATACAAAACGTTCAATACATATTTCCTCACTTCCCTTTTCTGTCAAGGCAATAAAGTAGATATGAACTCATGTATGATTTACAGATATGAATGTTGGTAGTGAAAATTATTCTTCCTTATCTGTGCTTAGTTTTCTACTGGCTTTTGTTGTAAAAAAAGCAAAACAAAAACAATATAACATGAAAGAAATTTTGGAAAAAAGGGGGGGAAAATCACCCATACTCTTACCTGGCACAACTATTTTCATTTTTTGTGTATATTTGCCTTCAAGCCTTTTTCTATAAGTGTCCACATGTTTACATGACTCCAGTCCTAGTACTCACTCCCCATGAAATCCAGCTCAAAGACCACTTCCCAGGGCAGTTTTCTCAGACCCCACTAGCTCTTTCACTCTGTCACTGCCTTTCTCACCCCCAGGAGCCATTGCTTCTTTTCATGACTCTCCAAGTGATGGACCAGGAGCTCCCAGGGGGTAGGAATTACATCCTATGACTCTGTGTCCCAACCACACGGTAGGGCACTCAGTGGGCATTTCTCACAGTCACAGTTTGTATTCTGTGCTGCCACTGTGCATAAGAACAGATGACTTTTCCCTGGTGCTCTGTAGTTTTCATAACGATCATTTTTAATGGCTCCAGAATATTTCATCAAGTGGATGTTTCATAATTTAGTTAACCAGTTCCCTATTGGGGAACGTTTGGGTTGTTTCCAGCTTTTTTTCCCTATTGCAGATAAGGCTGCAACAACTATATTTGTGCAATATAGTTAATTTTTCCTTTTGAGTAAATTCATGGAACCTCTGGGCCAAGCAGATCCCTTGGATTTAAGCCCATTTCAACCTGGCAACAACTGACATACCTGGTCCCAGGTCACAGGAGGGACGCAGGTGCCCTTATAGCTCCATCTTTCTTCAACATAAACACCACCTGTGTCTCCTGCTCTGCTGAGTGGTCAGGGGTTGAGTTACCCTCATTCAGCAAATGGTTATTAAAGTGCTATTTATCTTGGACTTTCTGGAGCCTGGTATAAAACCTGGTATGTCTGAGGTGCTTGCAGCTTGAACCACCTGCCTACCTCACACCTATGCCCCTTCCTCTGGCATCAGCTCATGAATTTTCCCCACAAGAAACCACCTCTCTGTGTGTGCAGGCTCAGTACTAACACCATTGCTTTTAAGCCAGTGGTGTACTTGGGCTTTAGACCTGACCAATCAGAGCACTGCATCCCTGCTCTTAGGGATTGGTTCAGGGAAGGTAATATGACCCAGTCAGAGCCAATGTGTTGCAACCCTGGGACATTTGAGAAGCCCTTTCTTCCCGCTGAGCTCATGGCTGCCAGGATGATGAAGTATTGATGATGTCATATTGTTGATGTAATATTGACCATGAGGAAATATTGATGGTAGGACATTGGAGCTGCCTGCAGCCGTTTTGTCACTGTACAGACCCCACCTGAAACTGGTGCCAGTCCAAGAAGAGTAAGACTAAGAGAAGCAGAGAGCACATTCCTTCATTTATTCGCTCTACATCTATTTGTCCAGCTGCACTCTGTGCTAGGCCTGTCCCCAGCCCTGGGTAAACAGCCATGAACAAGACAAAGCCCCCATTCTCATGGAGCTCATGGGCATTCCAGTTGGGAGAAGCAGTCTCTACAACAAATGAACATATATGTAAACACGATAATTTCTGGAATTGGCAAGTGCTTTGAAGGATGAGAATGAGTGCCCATTGGAAGGTGACTGCTTTGGACTGACCCACAGGGGGACCTGCCTGAGGAGTTGACATTGGAGTAAGAACTTGAATGATGTGAGAGGATTGTACTCCAGATGAAGCAGCCACCTAAAGGTCCCGCCCAAGGTGGGAGGGGAAATGGTGTACAGGTTTTCTGTTTTTCAATTTATTTTAAGATTTTTTATTGAAATATAGCTAAGATACAATATTATATTAGTTTTAGGGGTACACCATAGTTATTCAACATTCGTGTTCCTAAAGAAGAGATAACCGTGATAAGTCCAGCAACTGACACCATACCTCGCTATCACAATAATATTATCCCCTATGCTGTACATTACATCCCATGACTTATTTGTTTTATGCCTGGAAATTTGGATCTCTTACTCCTCCCCCCCCTTTTTAAATTTTTCAATTACAGTTGACATTCAATATTATTTTATATTAATTTCAGTGTACAGCTTAGTGGTTAGACATTTATATAATTTAAAAAATGATCACCTGACTAGTACTCACCCGGCACTATACAAAGTTATTACCATATTATTGACTATATTCCCTGTGCTTTACTTTACATCCCCATTACTATTTTATAACTACCAGTTTGTACTTCTTAATCCCTTCACCTTTTTCACCATGCCCCCAGCCCCGTCCCATCTATCACCCCAACAAACCTAGTACCCATCTGACACCATACATAGTTATTACAATATTATTGACTATATTTCTTATGCTATACCCTACATTCCTATGATTACTGTGTAACAACCAATTTGCACTTTTTAATCCCTTTCCCTTTTTCACTCACCCCCAACCCCCTCCCATCTGGCAACCATCAAAATGTTCTCTATATCTATGAGTTTGTTTCTGTTTGGTTGTTTATTTTGTTCTTTAGATTCCACATGTAAGCGAAATCACATTGCATCTTTCTTTCTCTGTCTTACACTCCACTCAGCACAATACCCTCCGGATCCATCCATGCCACTGCAGATGGCAAGAACCCATTCCCTTCCATGGCTGAGCAATATTCCATTGTATATATGTTGTCTCTTTGTTGAAGTCCTCACTAAGTTCCTTGAGCATTCTTATGAGACCATTGTTTTGAACTCTTTATCTGGTAGGTTTCTTGCCTCCAATTTTTTTAGTTCTGTTTCTGGAGTTTTCTCCTGCTCTTTCATTTGGGACATATTGCTTTGTTTCCTCATTTTGGCTGTCTTTGTGTTTGTTTCTATGTATTAGGTAGATTGTTATGTCTCCCAGTCTTGGCCGGGTGGCCTTATGTAGTAGGTGCCCTGTAGGGTCCTGTCACAGTCTTCCTGGTCACTTGCTCCCGGTGATCCAGGAATGTCTTTTTTGTGGGTTGTGTGTGTCCTTCTGTTATAGTTGAACCTTAATTGCTATTGGCACATCAGTGGGTAGGATTGACCCTCAGCTTATTGGTTGTGGGGTTTGGCCATATCCACAGCTTATAAGCTGCTATTTGGGGGGCTTACCCTACTGAGTGGGATTCATACCAAGGGGCTTTGGTGTCTGTTGATACTGCCACTTGTGGGGCTAACTGGGCAGTGCTTTGCTGTGACATGAAGACAATCTCCAAGTACATTTGTTCTGGGGCCTCTTGCGAGGGGCTCTGGTGCAGGCAGGCCCAGGTCACCCACAGCCTGTGACAGACTGACAGGAGACTACCTGGTAGGAGCTACAAAGCTATCCATGGTTGTTCACTGCCTTTGCTAACCCTAGAGGCAAATGGGAGAAGCCACACTGTGAACTGAGGATGGCTGCCAACAATACTGGGCCTGAGGTAGCTCCGCAAAAATCCAGGACACCCTGAGGCCTGTTGCCACTTGCCAGCTCCCTTAAGGTTCAGCCCCTGATAAAGCCTTGTTCAGTACACAAGTTGGGTGAGGCAGGGTCTCAGGGAGTCACTAGACTGGGAAGAATTGTGGTCATCAGGTTAATGTAGACTCTGGTTTGGTGCCAGTACTGAGCCTGGAGTTACTCAGCAAAAGTCTCAGACAGAGCACACTAAGGCCAGCTGCTGCCTGTCTGGGTCCTGCAGACTCTGATAGTTTTTCAAGAAAGAATGCAATGTGAGCAGGGCTAGCTGCTCTCAGAGAAAAGGCCTCTGGTGTTGGGTGAGTTGGGTGGGGAGTCAGCAGAGTGAAACAGTGGAGCTCAGCAGGCCAATTATTTCGGATTCAGATTTGGCCTGTGTCAGAGGGCTCAGCACAGATCAGACGGTGCCTGCCTGCTGGCTGCTTGGGAGAAGGACCCCACACAGGGAAAAGGTCGACTGTCCTCCAGCCCTCGCTTCAACACCACACACCTCAGTCTGCCCCCTGGTATGCCTCTGATGTTCTCCGAGTTACTGATCCTCCATCAGAGCCCAAGGTGAGTGCCTGTGAGTGAGAGTCTGTGTGCAGGCCATTTAAGAGGACATCTGGATTTCCTGCAGCTTTCTGTCCCACTCGGATGGTTGGAATCCCCATTGTTTTTCACAGCCAGGTGTTGTGGGGGCTCCTCTTCCCGGCACAGTACTCTGGGCTGGGGAGGTCGGTGTGGGGTTGGGTCTTTTGTTCCTCTTAGGGGAAACCTCTGTGGCTGAGATATCCCTCCTGATTCTCAACTGCAACATGGAGGTTTGGAGCTGTCCTGTTTCCCGTCTCCATCCCTCCTACCAGACTCGGCATGGCTTCTTCATATACTTAGTTATAAAACTTCTGTTCAGCTAGACTTCAGATGGTTCTCCAGGTTGATTGTTTTATAATTTAGTTGTAATTTTAGTGTGTTCACGGGAGGAAGCAGGCACAGAGTTTATCTACCCCACCATCCTGGATCTCCTCTCCAGGGTTTTTGTTTTTTAATTAAAAATAATTGTGGTAAAATACACATATATAACCATTTTGATGTGTATAATTGAGTGGGAGCACAGGTTTTAAAGACACTTTTAAATCCCTGGATCCAGCAGTAACTGAAGTAGTTACTACCCCTTGACTTTTCAGTTATAGGAGCCAATAGTTGCCCCATTTAGACCAAGTTCCAGCTGGCCTCTCTGCCACTGGCTCCCTGAGGCCTGATACAATCGTTGTTGAATGAGAAAATAGATAAGTGAATGAATAGGAGTTGGAAGTCTCTAGAAACACATGCTACCCCCAGCAATGCCTCAGTCTGTGCCCTTGCAGTCCTGTCAGTGCCAGATATTGTCACCAACCAACTTTCAAGCCTAGAATACGAAATACAGGAGGAAACTGGGACCATCCTTGCCTCTCTTCCTGAAAGTTCCCTATACTCATTCATGCACAACTGGGTTGGGCTGCTTTGTTCTCTGTCGTCTCATGGTAGGTTGTGACATTTCCACCTGGAGGTGTCTCACTTATTGCTCTGGAGACGTTTTGATTTTTTTTTTTAATTTAAAGAGAATTTCTGTGTCAGTCTGTGCCATGAAGGGCTGTGCCATGAAGGGAGCCCCTGGCAATATCATTCTGTTTGAAGAACAAAAAGGCAAATTTGCAGCCGATCAAATGCAAAAGCATCATGAACGAAGAAGGGGGCTGGGAGTTACAGATGATATGGTTCCTGGTCCAGCTTGGATCTGTGTGCTTTGCTAAGATTTGAGAGCCGTGAATAGTGGAGAATCCACACCCAGCTCACGGTGTGTGGCTGTTGGGGGTGTGGGAGGAGAGGGTGTCCCCCTCAACTTGCTGAAGACACCTCCTTGCCATGAGGGAGTAGGAGGGGCACAACCCCTCCAGGCAGGGCCGGCACAAATGGAAAGAGCAGCTAAGCATGAAATTGAGGGGCCAGAGTGCCCTCAGCTATGGGATTCTGTGTCACTGCTGTGGCTGCATGCAAGTGACAGAAGCTCAGGTATAGGAAAAATACAATCTTAGTTTCCCAAAGTGGGGTCCAGGTGTCCCTGAGGACTTAAAGGAAATGCAGAGGACACGAGAGCTCTCCTGTTGGACCCTACTGGCAGATGCACCTTTTCTCCTAGGCTCAGGAAGGTGTCCCTGCAACCTAGCGTGGAGGTGTATGCTCTGTGTCCCTTCTCCTGGGTATCTACCTATCCCTGACATGCTCTGTGTCCCATCACCCTCCTCTTATTCACCTCAGCTTCCCATTCTTTAAGGGCTCAGTGCCTCTCCTTACATACCCCTGCCCTACTCTCAGGCCCCAGATCAGAGCCTCCACCCTCCTCAGACTCCTTCCAGCCTCCCCAGCCTCCCACCCTTACCCCAGACCCTCTTTCTTCCCCTCTGCCTGGTTTTCCCTCTCACCTCCTAGAACTCTAGGCCTCTGGGTCGGCTGCCTCACACGTTTCCACAGTCTGCCTGACCACTAGGTCCTCAATGGGATCACAGCCCCAGGCCCTTGTCTCTGCACAGCTCTGACACATCATGTAGTACTGTCTCTCTGGGGGTGTGGCCCATCCTTCTGGGAGTGGACTCTCATCATCCTTTCTGGCCACACAGTGCTAGAACCTTCTTCCTGAAAAGGAAGAAGATCCAGTCTCCCTCTGTATAAGCTCAAATCCAGACATTTGCTCTCCAGGCCTTTCTGGCCACTAGGATCCCACATCAGTTACACGCACCTCAACTAGCCAGGGTTACAAAGACACAGAGGCCACCCAGACTCTGTCTATTGAAGGGCGATGGCAGCAGTAGTTTCCTGCAGCTTCCAGAGTCAGTGGTGACAGGACCCAAGGCCTGGCTGTGTAGGTTGGGATGTCAAAGCCAAGGAAGGGCAAGGACAGCGGTGTCTTTATGGCTTCTTCCTGGATGCTTAGCCTCTAAGCATGAGTCTCGGGCTTCCCAGAGGGTGTCTGGGGTCCCAGTATTCTTTTTTTTTTTTAAGATTTTTATTGGGGAATTGGAGAAGGGGAACAGACAAGTTGCTGTCCTTTTGTTCTTCAGTCTAGTTGTGGAGGATGTTGCTTCACTGGCCCATGTTGGTATTATTGTGCTCTTCCCGGGTGAGGCAGTCGCTTGCCTGTTGGATGTTGGATGGCCACTCACGGTGGCTCACAGCAGCTCACAAAAGCTCACGCCTGCTGCCGACCAGCCCCACTGCAGCCTACACCATCACCAGCGACTCACGGCAACCCAGCTCCAGGTCGAGCTGTTGTTCACCATCTTAGCTGTAGAGGGTGCAGCATCACTGGTCCTCATGTGGGATCTGAACCAGGGCCCTGTGGCTCAGAGCTGGTGTCCCAAGCCACTCTTAATCAACATGCCACTCGGCCGGCCCCCAGTATTCTTTATAAGAGCGCTTTCTGTTTCTATCAGCCAGAATATGTTTCTATGAATTATATTCAGTTCTACTGCATTGGAAGACCCTGATTTGTCCATTACCTTTCTCAATTTGGGTTTTCCCCTTATTCTAGTAATATCTAGCTATCACTAATATCTAATATCTAGTCTTTAAAATACATTTATTAAGTTTCAAAAATAAATTGATGTAAAGCAAGATATTAACAGAAAAGTCTTTCAAATTATGACTTAAAAATCCAGAGCCACAAAAGATTTGACAATATCAATCAAAAGTGCAAATGCATATATCCTATGATTGAATAACCCCACTTTTGGGAATGTATCCTACGCTTGTCCTCCTTCATTAATACAGCCTGAGGATTAGTGACCTTTCCTAATCAAAACATAGAAACCCTCCTCATCTTCCCGCTCCTCCTATATTCACAGTGGAGTGTTTCATTGTATGGACAGGCCCTACTTCACTGAGCCAGCCCCTTCTCGGTGGACACCTTCAGTGGCTTTTGCTCTTTTGCTGTTATAGGGCAGTGAATGCTGTTATACATATGCCATCTCATATGTACAAGTGGAACATCTGTGCAATACATCAAGTGAGAAAATAAGATACAGAACAGTCTATAGCAGCGGTTCTCAACCTGTGGGTCGTGACCCCTTTGGG
>NW_017731592.1:970787-1003537 GCF_001890085.2 Hipposideros armiger
GCCTAAGACCATCGGAAAACCAAAAGATATTTACATTACGATTCATAACAGTAGCAAAATTACAGTTATAGAGTAGCAACAAAAATAATTTTATGGTTGGGGGTCGCCACAACATGAGGAACTGTATTAAGGGGTCGTGGCATTAGGAAGGTTGAGAACCGCTGGTCTATAGGGTATGTTATGATTTGCACAAGAAAGAAGGAAAATAAGAACATGTCTTCATATTTGTTATACTTCCATAAAGATACCCTGGAAGGAGAAACAAAAAACTAATAATGAACATACCTGCCTGTTGTGGTGGGTGGGCGGCATGGGCAGCAGGGTGACAGGGACAAAG
Source organism: Hipposideros armiger (assembly GCF_001890085.2). Lineage (NCBI taxonomy): Eukaryota > Metazoa > Chordata > Mammalia > Chiroptera > Hipposideridae > Hipposideros > Hipposideros armiger. Next base: position 971,125 of record NW_017731592.1, read on the forward strand.
GTGGGGGAAACCTCCCTCTTCACCTTTTAGCCTTGTTTTGCTTTGGGAACCACATGGCTGTATTAACTGTTTAAAAACACACACATAAATGAGTGCAGATGTGGCATGTAGGTGTGACCCAAATCCTGAAGGCAGCCCTTGGTGGCTAAATTGGGGAACTCTCCATATTGTGGCTTTGGGCTGTCTCTTCTGCCCAGACCATTCCTTCACCCATAGGAGCTGACAGGGAGCAGGGGAGAGAGTGGGGGTGACCCTTGCAAATGCAGACCCTTGCCCGGCTGTGCATGTGACTGCCTACAGCTCATGTCCCATCCACAGCACCCTGTTTCTCCTTCACCTGTCCTCAGGGGTGCTAATTAGGGGACCTCTCAGCAAAACTGGGCACCTTAAATCCTGCTTCCCTCCCAAGAGAGAAGACACCAGAGGGGCCTGCCAGGTTAAGGAGCTGTCAAATGACCTGCCATGTTGGCTCAGTTCCCATACTTACAGATGCCACCTTTTCTCGCCCATGCAGCCACACACGGGAGCCCAGAAAGCAGCCCCCCTCTTGTCCTTGGACCTGGAACCTTGTAGAGGCTGGGCTAGGTGCACACTTTCAAATCTCCCTTCTGCAGCCAGATTGTGGGCCTTGGGATTGGGGGAGCAAGCTGGAGTGGGAGGCTGGGGGAGGGCCGTGCATCAGTTCTGTCTCCAACTGCCTTTGTTCGTGAATAAACACGTGGTGGCCTCCTCCTTCCTCCACCTGAAAGCTGCCTCTGCTGGAGACAGAAATCGTATACAATCTCTGCTTTAGATGTAGAAAAAGTCTGAAATTGCTTGGAGACCATGCGGGAGGGAGCTGGGTGAGGCTGGGGGGATCCGGTCGTGTAATTGTCGGTCATCTATCTGCTTCTGTCAGCGCATAAGCGTTTGCAGAAAGGACTCTGTGAATTTGCTTTTTCTCACCTTGCATTACTTACTCTTTCCTCAGCAGCTGTAAAACCTTTTTCTTAAAACTGCCCTCAAGCATAACGAACAGGAGAGACATTCGAAGCTGATAAGAAAGACGCCCCCCTTCTCCCAAATGATGCAGTTGGCCTTTCTCAGGGTTCCTGCAATAAAGCAGGCTGGAATCTGCTTCGGGGCAGTGGGGGGTTTCCACCAGACTGGAGTGCTGCAGAGGACACCAGGGCCCACACCATAAAGGGGGTTCCAGCTGCTCCATCCCGCACCCCACTCAGGTCCATGGCCCCAAAGGAGAGGTGCAGGGTCTCCTCCAAATGGGTGAAGGGCTTAGAAGCCATTGGACCTGTTCAGCCCCACTCACTCCCACCTGCGTTCCTCTGGGTAACCTTACAGCACCTACAGCTGGTCCACTCCTGAACTGCAGAGAGGATGCGAGGACAAGAATCTGGGGTAGTGGGTGATGCTGTGCAACAGATGCAACGTTGGGGTGATCTGCCCAGCTCCTGGGGGAGAGTAAACCACTGAGCAGCCCCAAATGTAGCTAATTAAACCAGAGCTGCTCTCGTTGGGGGCAGGGTGGGGCCTGTGGTGCGGTGAGGTAGGTGTGGCTGATTCTGGGGGTGTAACATGGAAGCCCTGTGGGGCTCCGGTACTGTCACTCGCTCACTAAGTGACTAGTCACCAGCAGCACAACTCCAGGGGAGACTTTCACCACAGGCAGCATGGCAGCCCCTAAGCCCAGGGTTCAGTCTCAGAACCTCTCCAGGTCTTGGCTTCCTCGTCTGCACAGTGGGAGCAGTGCTGCCTTAATAATCACAGAAAGTGTTCGTTGTTTACACAAAGCATGCCAGACATGGCCTGAGCACTTTGTGCAAGGATGACATCTCCTCCTGACCTGGCTAGCTGTAGGGTCAGGCTGTATATGCCGTGCCTGGCATGTGGAACTGTTTATAAATGACAAGCGATGTGAGTCTATACAGGTGCCTATTCCAGATGGAGATGGAGATTTTCACGGTCAAACGGGTCCTGAGAGACCATCGAGGCCACATCCTCTTTCTTACCATCCCAAAGTGATGCCCAGAGAGGTTAAAGGGCTCACCTGGTGTCACACAGAGGTGGGGCCACCCCGGCTGGGGCTGGGACATAGGTCTCCAGATTGGCTACATGACTTCCCTTGTCTTTCCTTTCATCCCAGGCCCCAGAGTGGGGTGGGCAGCCTGCTCAGGCCCTGCACCCTTGATCTGGGAGGCATGGTCAGAGGGAGCAGCTCCTGCACCGAGCGGCTGTTCCTCCTTTGCCCTTGGCTGTGCATGGAGGCCTGGGCAGTATGCGTCTGTAAGCCCCAGCTCCCCTCCACCAGGATTCTGGAACCATCCATGTGGCGGCCCCTCTTCCTCAGCCTCTCCAACCCCTTTCTCTGCCCAGGAGGGCAGAATGGCATGGTAGATGGGGTAAACCCCAGATGTACCATCCCCCGTAGTTGGTGGAGGATGGAGGGGTAGCTCATGCCACCTGTCTGTGGGACAGTCATGCGACAGTGTCCCAGCATGCAGGGGTATGAGTGACCCTGGTCCTGGCACCTGCAGGAGAAAGTTGTCTATCTGTTCTAGGGGCGGCAGGGATGAAGTTCTTGTTGGAACCCTCCATCACTTCCGTGAGGGCAGGGTTTGCAAACTCCTATGGCCACAGCCGAGCCAGCTGAGAGGGAGACGGCAAGGGCAGACACGTGGGCTCTGCCTGATAGTGGGACGTGCAAGGCAGGCCAGTGTGGAGGCCACACTAAGCTTGGAAAAGGAACTGGAAACTTGGACTCTTAGCATAGGAGCTGTCCTGCTTTTTAGGCACTGTGTTGGTCACACGTGGCCCACGAGCCACGATAAGTGTCCATGGAGGGGATCCTGAGGTGTGGTCAGGGATTGGAGGACCCAGGCCCCTGGGAGGTGGGGCTGTGCTGTGGCGGGGAAGGAGAGGCACTCAGTTTACCACATGCTTCAGGCTCTTATGAGGAGGCCCATGGCCTGGAGAAGTCAGGCCTCGTGGCCTCGTTTTCCTCCAGAGCCCTCGACCCCATGTGCTTCTCCTGAAGCCACCATTGCTGGAGGGAGACTGCTGGGGTGTTCCCTTCCTGCCGCCTGCGTGCTGGGTTCCTCCATTTGTATGACCTTCACCCTCAGCCCGTCTGGCCCCTCTCTGCCCAGGAGGGCAGGACGGAATGGAGTGGGGTGAACGCCAGATGTGGCCAGCCCCACCCTCCTCAGTGGACCGGCATCCTTGCCCTGTGGGTCTTATGTCTTTCCGGTCATGCTCTGGACATCAGACTGTTTTGCTCTCCTGCCTCTCCCCACAAGGTGTCCCCTGGCAGGTGCCTCAGCAGAATTCCAGAATCAGGACACATTCTTCCTTGGGGCGTAGAGGCCTTGCTGATCCCTGATGGGCCCGCATCCAAGCCCCAGTTTCCTAGCCTGTAAAAACGGGCCACCAATCGATACTTTGTAGGTTGTCCCAGGGAGTAAAGAGGGTTCTACAGGGATGACATCTTCTCTGACAGGGAAGGAAAGGCTGGCAGCCTGAGCCTCACATTAGCAAGCCTCAGATTCAGACCCTAGACGAGGTGATGGATGGATGGACTCAGAGACACTCTGTCAGGAGGGAAAGGAGAAGACGGTCATCACTCAGTGTTAACTGCTGTCATCTTCGCCTCGCTCTTTCTCTCTCGCTCCCTCCTGAGGGCTCTCTCAGCAGTCCCTGTAGCTCTGTCCTCAGGATCTGTCCAGCACCCCTTTGAGACCTCGTGGGGGGCACGGGAGGGAGCACCAAGTCTTAGCTTCTTTTCCTGCTCACTGCTCCAGCCACAAGCTGCCTTGCAGACATGGTCCGCTCAGGGCTTCTGCCTTCACTGTTCTTTTTATCTAGAAGGTTCTCCCCATAGATCTCCATGTGCCTCACTCCTTCTCTTCCTTGGATATCTGCTCAAAAGTTGCCTTCCTGAACCACCCATAAAAAAGGGGGGGGTCCACCTTCCCAATCTCCTGCACGTCCCACCCCCTGTCCCTGCTTTGTTTTTCTTCATAGTATTCATCACCACCTGACATTTTACGTGTTTATTTCTCTACTTCTTGCATTTTTAACATATGAGAAATCAAAAAATAGTGTTTACTTGAGACTCTCCCGCACTCTGAGAGTCTCCAAGGATGAGCACGGATGTGAGTGGCTGAGTCCATTTATTTCCCAAACTGATTTGCTTCATGGAGCACTCCGAGGGCCCAGAGGCCCATCTAAGTCACCTTGGGGAGTACTGACAAGAGCATAGGGGCCCATGGCAGCCGAGGGAGGGGGTTAGCATGGGGGAGGGAGGGCAGATGGAGAAGAGATGCTGAGAAGTAACAAAGCTGAGGACCATTTGTTAGTTTTTTGAATGCCCTGCAAAGGAGTTTTGACTTTATCCCATAGGAAGCTGATACTAATGAGGGATTTGCCTTTCGTTTGGATCCACTTAGTGAATCTAGGACGGGATGTTACAGGGACTTCATTGTAGAGGTTGGCCTGACACTGGGGAGAAGCAGAGCCCATGTACCTAGCCAAGGAGGGAAGGGCTGCTAGGGCCAGTTCTGTAGGTTTTGCACTGCACACCTGCAGGGAGCACCAATTCCAGAAACTACAACATGAATTGTGCTTCCTGGTGCTGTGCAATGCACATCCTGAACACCGGTCCATGGCAGCCCTGAGAGGGGCATGCTCATGCAGCTCCAGTAAATTGCTGCCAAGTGGGAAGGTGCAGGAGATTAGTGTTCACCAGTATAGGACTAGTGATACGGGTGTTCACAGAAGACGGCACCTCCCAGCCACCTTGACTACACCCAGTCAATGGCAAGTGAACAGAAATCAAATGCCTTCCACATGCTGAGGTTGAACAACATCCATGTGCTCGTCTTTTGTTTTTTCTTCCCTTCAAGCAGCAGCTGATAAGGCCATGTATCTCAGATGCCACTGAAGGACGGTGGCTCCTCTATCAGCCTGGGTTCCTAAGTGACTGTGTGGAGCAAAAGCCCACTGCCCACTTGCACTGGACATGTGGTGTGAAGAAGAAATAAACATGTGCGTGGGAAGCCCCTGAGAGCAGAGGTGTTTGTTACTGCTGTGGAGCCCAGCCTGTCGTGACCCACACAGGAGGTCTAAATGTTGCCCTGACTTCCGATTGTGAACAGAAGCCTTCTGATATTATGTGCTGGGCACCAATTGAAAGTAATACCCAATATAGTGCAGGCCGAGCCAACTCCTGCTGCAGGCCAGGTGTGGCCTAGTGCCACTGCTTTGCAACCCACCATCTCAGTCTCTGCTGTAGGGCCTTAGAGAACTGTACATAGAATAGGAGCTAACTCATTTTTTTTTTTTGCACTTTTCTAGGCAATCTCACATACATGTGGGTGTATTGGGACAGAATGAGACTCTCTGGTCTATGATTAACTGAAAGAGAATGCCAGGTTACAAACAGAGAGAAAGAAGGCAATACTATGGCTCTTATAAAAGCTGCTGAAAAGCAGCATTAGGGCGTTTGAAAGCCCGTGACAGTGGTTATGTGACACTGGCTGAATCAGCCTTGAGTGAGGCAGGAAATGGTGATTAGGAACCCAGCTCTGCTATTTGGTGTGTGACCTTGGGCAAATCACCTCACCTCTCTGAGCTGTTTCCTTGTGGGGAAGTTGGGGTTCATCGTAGACACCACTTAGCAGAAATGCTTATGAGAGGAAGTGAAATGTGTGTGTAGTGCTCAGCTTTCAGGAAGGGCAGATACTTCCAGTTCTTGTGGTTCTTATTCTCTTTCTGTCAAGCCAGTCAACAGCACAGAGCTGGCTCCCCACTTCCCCGCATGTCCCCTGTCTGACACTGTAGGAGGCTCACCCAAGGAAGGGGCCTGGACTGGCCTTTCTGACCCATCACAGGTCAGTGCCTTTGGTCTGGCTAGTTGCAAGCTGGCAGTATTTGTTCCCTGTGGCTGCTACCACAAATTACCACAAGCTTGGTGACTTTTTCTTCCATTATTTTTACTGTGTTAAAAAACACAGAACCTAAAATTTACCATCTTAACCATTTTATTTATTTATTTATTTATTAAGATTTTATTGGGGAATTGGGGGAGGGGAACAGCACTGGGGAATTGGGGAAAGGGAACAGAAAAGTTGCTGTCCTTTTGTTCTTCAGTCTAGTTGTGGAGGACGTCGCTTCACTGGCCCATGTTGGTATTATCATTGCGCTCTTCCCGGCTGAGGCAGTCACTTGCCGGCCACTGGACGGCCGCTCACAGCGACTCACGAAAGCTCATGCCCGCTGCTGACCAGCTCCACTGCAGCCTACGCTGTCACTGGAGACTCACGACAGCCCAGCTCCAGGTTGAGCTGTTGTTCACCATCTTAGCTGTAGAGGGTGCAGCGTCACTGGCCCTCATGTGGGATCCGAACCTAGGTCCTGCTGCTCAGAGCTGGCTCTCCCAAGCCGGCTCTTAACCAATGCGCCACTTGGCCAGCCCCCATCTTAACCATTTTAAAGTATATGAGGTTTGACAGTTAAGTTTGCAAACTTGTTGCAATAATGTTGCTAACCTTTTTTGATATCAGAGGGATTATTCATTATGAATTTGTACCAACTGGACAAACAGTTAACCAAGTTTACTATTTGGAGGTGCTGAAAATGCTGCATGAAAAAGTTAGACAAAAATGACCTGAACTTTTTGCCAACAATTCATGGCTCTTGCATCACGACAATGCACCAGCTCACACGGCATTGTCTGTGAGGGAGTTTTTAGCCAGTAAACAGTCCCCCTACTCACTCCCCCCCATTCACCTGACCTGGCCCCCAATGACTTTGTACTTTACCCAAAGATAAAGGAAATATTGAAAGGAAGACGTTTTGATGATGACATTCAGGACATCAAGGATAATTCGACGACAGCTCTGATGGCCATTCCAGAAAAAGAGTTCCAAAATTGCTTTGAAGGCACTGGCGTCAGTGCATAGCTTCCCAAGGGGAGTACTTCGAAGGTGATTGTAGTGACATTCAGCAATGAGGTGTGTAGCACTTTTTCTAGGTTGAGTTTGTGAACTTAATTCTCTGACCTCATATAGTTTAGTCATGAAAAGTATATTCACATGGTTACGAAACAGATCTCTGGACGTTTTTCATCTGGCAACATTGAAACTATAACTTGGTGACTTTTAAAACAACACAAATTTAATCTTGGACAGTTCTGGAGGCCAGAAGCCCAAAATCAGTCTCACTGGGCTAAAGTGAAAGTGTGGGCAGGGCTGGCTCCTTCTGGAGTCTTAGGGGAGAATCTGTTTCCTTGCCTTTCCTGGCTTCTGGGGTCACCTGCACTCCACGGCTGCCTCCCTTCACACCGTGCCAACCTCTTCTCTGTTGTTTCAGCTTCTACTTCTGTGTCTAATCTCCCTCTGCAGTCCTCTCATAAGGACACTTGCGATTGCATTTAGGGCCCACCTGGGTGATCCAGGACAGCCTGCCCATCTCAACACCCTTAACTTAACCACATCTGCCAGATCCCTTTGCTAGACGAGGTCACATTTTCACTGGTTCCAGGGATTCAGAGGTGGATATCTTTGGGGGCCACTACTCAGCTACCATGCTGGCCATTGCAATGAGCTCAGGGTCTTGGTGCTATCCCCTGGCAGGCAGAAGGAGCATATGGGGGCTTGTGATCTTGGGGCCAGGCAACCCGGATTGAGTCCTGCCCTGGCCCCCACTCTCTATGAGGTTGTGGGCAGGTCCCTTCCTCCTACTCTCAGCTTCCTCGGGTGACAGTATCTATCCTGGGACCATTCATTAATCCAACAAAGCTCTGGAAATACAGACAAAAATTGCTTCTCTCGTGTTCTAGTGGGGAGATGGAGAATGGAGAAGACAAATCCATGGAATGACAGATAGCAGGAAGTGCTAAGGAGAAAAAGGAAGCAGAGGCAGGGAGAGGAGGTTCCGGCAGGGCCCCTCTCTGGGCTGTGAAGATTCAGTCCACACACATTTATTGGACATCTGTTATGTTCCAGGCACTGTTCTAAGACATGGGACACAGCCAAGAACAAGACAGACCTGGTCGGTGTCCTGGGGGACCTCTTGTTTTAGTAGGGGCCAGCCAGGGAGTAAATGGATGGGATGAGTTCAGATAATAGTGAGGTTATGACAAAACAAAATGGTGTCTTAGGCGAGAGAATGTTGGGGCTGCTTCAGGTCAGGTGGTCAGGAAAGGCCTCCAGGAGGAGGTGACCACTGAGTCAGTGTGTGGGGACCTGGAGGAAGAGAGTTCCAGGTCAAGGTGACAGAAAGAAAACGTGGAGGTGATGCACCTAGAATGCCCAGTATGGTGTCTGGGTGGCAGGTGCTCAACAAACCGTTGTCAGCAATGACAAGTTGGGGCAAGGGGGGCTTTGCTGGGACAGGACATCAGGTCAAGGGCTTCACGGATCACCTGTTGTGGCCAGGGCTTCTGAACTGTTGGTCCCAGCAGCGCTTGCACCTGGTGGCCTCCTTAGACAGAGTGAGGGCAGGGCCCAAGCCTCAGCTGAAACTCAGGCCTGGAGGAGCCCTGCCAGGAAGGAGCCTGCCTTGATCCCCCCACTCCCGCACTGGAGCCCTGTTCCCTCATGCGGGCTGGTTTCTTTAATGAGACCATCTGTCTGGCTTTCCTCACTCTGCTGGGCCTGATGGAGCCATCCATCTCCTCTGTCCCCGTTGTTGTCTGTCTGTCACCATCCGCCCGGCCCTGCCATCCCCGCCCCACTCTGAGGGGTGCCGTGGCAGGTTTGGCCTCCAGCCTTCCTGTTTATTCTTCTCATCTGGCCACAGCTGGCCTCTGTGCTGAGTCACTCACTCCATCTGCCTGTCCTCACTGTGGGATGGCGGCTGTCTCTTCCTGGCTCTCCCAGTGCCATGTGGCAGTCCACGTGTGTAGTGGGTGCCAGGGCCTGCACACGCATGGGGGTGGGACTGTGAACAGCTCTGTGCCAGCCTGCATGTGTGTGTGTGGGAGGGGGGAAAGGGCCAGCCTTCACTTGAGGCTCCCCAGGCCTGGAGGGTCACATGGTCCATTCGCTGAGTCTCAAAGTGGGTGGCCCTGCTGAAGGCCTTGCTTGGATGCCAGAGCCTTTCCATTTTGCATCTGAACATGGAAGTGAGGGAGGGTGGGCATCTCCAGCTGGGATTCAGGTCCCAGCAGGACTGTTCCCAGGACCTAGAGCTCTGAATTTGAGTGGATCATTGTTTTTCTAAGTCTGATTTTCTTCATATTTTTTGAAAAACAAATGAGTTAAGCTCAGGTAGTATAATACCAACATGTATCTCATGGGCCCAATACCTATTCTCCCTTCCTCTAGCAATAACACCCTAAATTTTCCTTATGCCCCTCCCTCCAATTCCTGTGATTTGGACAAGGCTGACATCAGGCTTGTCTCCAGAAGAGGGCACAAGACCAAGAACTAGCCAATCAGAGCACTGCAAACTCCCTCACCCACCTCCATCAGTGATTGGTTCATGGTCATGTAGGCACCAAGCCAGGCCAATCAAGGCCACAATCTTTGCTGGAACTTTTCTAAGGAAAAGGGGTGCTTCTTTCTCCTGGGTCTGTGAGTGAGCAGGATATCGGACCAGAGCTATTGGCAGCTGCCAGGTGGTGAGAGCTAGCCTGTGAGGGAAACCAGCACAGAGGAGAGCAGAGCCAAAACGTGGGAATGAGAGCAGGCCTAACAAGGCCCTCAGTCCAGCTGGGCCTGAAGCCAGCCCCACCTCTAGACTTCCCCATTATCCGTGCCAGCACACTCCTTTTTGTTTCTTAAGATTTTATTGGGAAATTGGGGGAAGGGAACAGTGCTGGGGAATCGGGGGAAGGGGACCAGCCAAGTTGCTGTCCTTTTGTTCTTCAGTCTAGTTGTGGAGGACGTTGCTTCACTGGCCCAAGTTGGTATCATTGTGCTCTTCCAGGGTGAGGCAGATCAGTCGCCGGCCACCGGACGGCCGCTCACAGAGGCTTTTGGCAGTTCACACCACCTGCCAGCCACTCATGCTGGCTGCCGGCCACTCACAGTAGCTTATGGCAGCCCACTGCAGCAGGGGCTGCAGCCTATGCTGTCGCCGGCGACTCACGGCAGCCCCGCTCCAGGTCGAGCTGTTGTTCACCATCTTAGCTGTAGAGGGCAGTGTCACTGGCCCCCATGTGGGATCCGAACCGGGGCCCTGCTGCTCAGAGCTGGTGTCCCAAGCCAGCTCTTAACCAACGTGCCACTCGGCCGGACCACACAGTCCCTTTTACAATAGAGTATGAGGTGGATTCTATCACTTGCAACCAACCGAATCTTATGTAATATATTTCTGAAAGGGATTAACACCAGCCTGATATGTAGTAGACACTCAATAACTATTTATTTTAAAATAAATACTTTGCGAGTGGAAAAGCCATTCTCAAGAGCTAACATATCATATACTTCCACGGCAGTTACAGAGATGGCAAACAGATTAGTGGTTGCCAGGGGTTGGGGAGGGTGAAGGGGATGGAGGTGACAATAAAGGAACAGCACAAGGAACATCTTTGTGGTGATGGGACAGTTCTGTATCTTGATTGCTGTGGTGACTTCGGGAATCTCCACAGGTGATAAAATGACAGAACAATATGCACATGTTGTACCAATGCCAGTTTCCTGGTCTTGCATTATTCTAGAGTTATGTAGGATGTAACCACTGCATGGGGGGAACTGAATGAAGGTGCATGGGACCTCTCTGTGCTGTCTTTGCAACTTCCTGTGAATCTATAATAATTCCAAAATAAAAAGTTCTCTGTAAGTCGTCACACCCAGCAGTCCTTGGACCCTAAAGGACAGAGAGCATGGATGTTAGAATCAGGCAGGCCTGAGTTCGAATCCCAGCGCTGCCATTCATGAGCTGAATGATTTGAGGTCAGTCACGTCTCTTCTGTCACCCCCCCCCCCGTGTCTTTGTCTGAGAAATGGGGCTCTTCAGCCTAACTTGTAGGCTGGTTATGAAGAGAAAATGAACTGGACTGGTGTCTGCCTAGCTCAGTGCCTGGTGTATGGTAGGCAATAATCAATAGCCATAGATGCCGCAGGATATAAAAACACGCTTACCAGGGAGGATGGGTCGTGCAGATGTCAGGCGTTGGGCTCTGGAGCAGCCTCCTGGGGCTTGAAGCCTGCTCTGTGGCTCCCTGGCTGGGTGACCTTGGCCAGGCAATTTGATCTCTCTGGCCCTCACTTTTAGCATCTGTAAAATGGAGATTAAAATAGTACTTACTTCATAATCTAGTTTTGAGGATTAAAAGAGATAATGCACCTGAGGCCCTTAGGTAGAGCCTGGCACTTGGCAAGGATGCAAACAAGGCCCTTAGTGCCATCAGGTGGGGAGCCTGGCTCCTTGGGTGAAGGTGGGGGGCGCCTGGCCATGCAGTGGGGTCTGTGGCAACCTCCCCCAAGGGAAGCCCTGACTTCCTAGATACCACCTTCCTGGAGATTCTCCTTCAAGGTCCTGCACCACTGATGGATCTCTCCCCTGGCCAAGCAGGAAATCTGATCCCAGGCCCCAAGGCACCCCTGACCAAGAACCAGGCTCCCTGCTTCCTGCTTCATCCTACCTGAGGAGAGAGCACACAAACCTGAACTGAACTCTGCACGGAATGGACTTTGAGGTACAGCCTCCCTAGGTTAAACATTGTCCACTCCTATGTTCTATTCCTCTCTCAAATCTAGAGGAGTAACTATTCAGCCACAGCGTGTGAATTAATCTATGACAGGGTTTGGAGTGAGGCAAGCTAAAAGCAGAGGAGGAGGGAGAGAACACATGAACAAGGGAGAGAATAATGCTGAAGGCAAACTTTGCCTGCCCTGGCTGGCTCTTGGAGATAATCTGTCTAAAGGCGTCCCCTCGCTGTCCTCACTGATGTAGATCCATTTGAACAGTTTCAGGGCTGCAGTCTTTATTTAATGCAGCTCCAAGCCTGGCTGCACAGGGGCCCAGAGCGGAGATGGGGCTGGCTCCTGGCAATGCTTAATAGCCAGGTGAGTGCGTGGAGCTCCTGAGTAGGAGGAGTGGCTGGGCCAGGCAGCAGTGGCCACATTTGAGGACTCGGTGCCTGCTGCTGTGGGGATGATGGAGCATGCTAGAGGTGACAGCTAGACACGGGCACTGAGAAGGTGCTCTCAATTCCAAATGAGCTGGTGATTTGGTCGGCTAGAAGAGGTTTTATTAAATAGTGGCTGAGAATAAGCCAGGACCCAAGCTGGCTTCAGCAAACAAGGGAATAGGCTGGCTCAGGTATGACTGGATCCAGGACTCACTGTGTGAACACTCAGTATTCCTGAGACCACAAGCTTCCTGTTTAACACGGTGGAAGAGCTTGTCAGGGGGCAGGCATGTCTTCCAAAAGTCCTGAGATTCTTTCTGATTGGTCTGGCTCAGGTCACATGCCCATTCCCAAACCAATCACTGTGGCCAGGAGGATGGGATATGCTAATTGTCTTGGCCCACTCCAAGGGACCAGGGGAGGAATGAAAGGTGTCAATTCTATCCAAGCCTCACAGAGGGCAGGGAGCCCAGAGCAGGGCTGACCTGGCTAGGAAGCAAGCACAGTGCAGCCTGTTCCCATGTTTCATCCACGTTTCCCCTCTCAACAGCCTCTGCAGAGATGCTTCTTCCCATTTGACAGATGAAAACACTGAGGTAGAGGAACTTGCCCAATGCCACTACCCAAAGAGAGATTCCAGCCTCCTTCTATTGTATTCCAAGGGCTTTCCAACCCCTCCTGGTCCAGCCTGTCTCCCACCAGCCCCCAATATTCCAGAGCACTTAGATTCCTAGAGTTGGGACCTGGAAAGGATCTGAACACTCATTGCTTGTAATCTCCTTCAGTGACACGCTCAAGGTCACACAGCCAGTGAATGCAGAACAGAAACTAGAACTCATATCTAATTGTCACTTACCTCCCGTCTGTCCCGCTGCTTGGGAACCTGGTCTTGCCTTTGTGGCCCTGGCCTCCATTTGCTTGCCAGCCTCAGTTTCTCACGCGGTTCCTGAGGCCCCTGCAGCTTGGGTACCTTGACTGATGGGCTGTGCTTTCCTGGGTCTCAATACCACAGCTGTTTGCATGTGTCTCACTCCTCCTCTAGGCCATTTTTCTTCCTCACTAATTGCTTTGTTCTAATTCTTTAGAGGTAATTTTCTTCTGTTACGTTATTTCTATAGTCAACACCTTCCAATTAATTCCATAGCTCTTGAACGTTCTCACATAAGTTGCCCTAAAAGCCCTTTCCTTTAACCATTGCGTAGGTAAGGACATCTCTGGCAACATGGCCACCTGGTCACACCAGCACCTCCAAGACATTTGGCGTATTGTTGGACTTGATGTTAACAGCCTTTCCAGAGAGATTTGTTTCATAGAGTGGTGAAATGGAGGCTCTGGGGCCTTAGTGTGGGCAGAGCTGGGGTTTGAATTGCCACCCCCTCCCCTGTCCTGAGCTCTTGGCACAGGGAGAGCTGGCTCCCAGGTGCACTTCTGACATTCTGGGGTAGCCCTGGAGTGAACTTGGTGACCATGCTGGTCCCACCCATGGTGATTCTCTGCCAGTCCCTGGATCCTGCTTGGAGAAACTGTCCTGGAGGATGGGTGGATATGAAATCCAGGGGAACACAGGTCTTAGCATCTGTGCATGAATGGGAAAAAGTGGCAGTTCTAGCCTCTCCGGGGGAGAGGAGGGAAGAAAAAATGCAACACCAACTACATTTGCAGAGAAATAAAAAATGATTTCAAATTCTATTTTCCTATCTCTCAGCACATCCCCTGATGCTATTTTATCTAGTAAATAGGAGGCCTAGCTGTTATTCTCAATTATGATATTAATTCTCCCAGTGACCCTGGGCCACTTACCTCCTTACTCAGAGATGGTTTCTGTATCTATCACCACCCGCTCAAGGACAAAAAGATGTTCTTATAGGAAGGGGACTTCTGTGTCTGGAACAGACCTGGGCCCTCATTACCCAACAGGCACTGCAGGAGGGGGCAGCGGGTGGCTGGTGAGGGGTGGACAACATCTTGGCTCCAGGCGCCTGCTCTCATTTTCTCTCTCTCCTCTTTCCTGATCACAGACCCATCCCTCCTAACTGTTTTTGTCCTTGTTAGCTTCACAGACCCTTCTGCCAACCTCCCTGTCCTGTTTGATTCTGAAATTTTCTCCTTCCCCCTACGACTCCACGGAGTTGGGGGAGGGGTGACAGCAAATTCCCAGCTGGGCACCAACTTCCACCATCATGTGGTTGGTTCCATGTTATTTTTTCCAGCCATCTCCCCTCATGGGTGTGTGTGTGTGTGTGTGTGTGTGTGTGTGTGTGTGTGTGTGGAGGGGGAACAAGGTTGCCATGGGTAATTGGCCTCGAATTTGTTTACCTCAGCGCTCCACACTCCCCCTCCCTTGTGTCTCTCTCTCTGTCTCCTCCATCCCACCATGGCTCCCTAAGCCATCTGGAATCTCAATTCCCTCTCCCCCCACGTGGGAGCCAGAGAAGGCCAGTTTGAGCACCGTGTGGGAGGCCGGCACTTCCCTGGAGCATGGACAACTGGGTTCAGAAAACAGCTCGTCCGTGACAAGGAAAAATACAAATAACAAACAGCAGAGACCCCGGTGTGGGGTTCAGCAAATACAGGCAAAAGCAAGTCTCTGCTGAAAAATCCTAATGATTTTTGTTCTTGTTCAGAACTGAAGACTAATTTTGCAATATTGGTTGTCAGGAAAGAAAGCGTTTGGGTGGGGGTGGGAGTTGAGTCTGCTTCTGCAAGAGGACTTTGTGGCCTGGAAGGCTCTGAACGCTCACACGCTCACACACTCACACAGGCAAAGCCTCCAGGTCGCCAACTAAGTTACCTGGAGGGTCCTCTGTGAGGGAGGCAGGGAGTGTTAGCCTTTGTTGTTGGTTTGGATAGAGGAGGAAGCTGAGGCTAGAAAGAGGATTGTTTCTAGGCAGAACTGGGTCCAGATCCATAATGATCGGAAGCTCCCAGCTGGGTCTTTCTGCGAACCAAGAGGGCCGTCTCCCAGGGCACAGAGATTTCTGTAGCTTAGGGAGAACTACAGTACAGGTCAGCTCTGTGACAAATCCTTTCCTGAAACCCTGGGGTGACAGTCAAAATATTTAACAACCGGAAGGACCAGGCACTGATCAATCAGAGCTAAGGCCAGCCATGAGATGGGAAGGGTCCGGAGCCCTGGAGGCCCAGGAGGCCACAGTGGTCAGCAGAGGAGGGGGAGCTGGAGGCAGCAGTTACCCACCACCTGCAGTATTTCAGCAACTGGCTCACATCAGCATGAGTCCTGGGGGATCTGTGCCGCGCCAACTGGTACCTGGACTCAGGTCTTCCACAGAAGCTGCCCATCCTCATTAATACAGGCCTGGAGGGAGGCCTGGAGGGAGGCCTGGAGGAGGGTGTGAGACTGGCCTCTCTGGCCTCAGTTTCCTTATTCAACGAGTTGGGCAACTCTTGCACCTTGTGCTCCAGAACCTTGGGCAGAAAAGGTGACGCTGTCCAGCACTTGGCCTAGGGCCTGTGCTGCTACTCAATAAATGTTGGCTGTACTTCTGATGTCCAGACCCATTCTTGTGTCCACCCAGCTCCCATCTTGTGAGAAATGTGACCGTTAGGCAGTGAGGTGAGTAATGTTAACTAACAGACGAGCTTCTGTACACACGAACAGCAGGGCGGCTGCAACCATACCTGCCCTCCCCGTTCCAGGCCCCTTCTCCAGGAAGAGTCTTGGGAGCCAGCTCATGCAACACCACACAGAGCTCAGTGTCCTTGTGGGGGGTGAGTGACAGCAAAGTTGGGACAGCCTGGGCTTCCCCACTGGGCTCTAGAGGGCCCCATCCAGACATCACACCCACCCTCATCTGGAACAGGGCTGGGCTGAGGAAGGACCAGGGGTTGCATGAAGGAGGCCCTAACCAAGTGGGGACTTG
The DNA here is from genome assembly GCF_001890085.2 of Hipposideros armiger. Classification (NCBI taxonomy): domain Eukaryota; kingdom Metazoa; phylum Chordata; class Mammalia; order Chiroptera; family Hipposideridae; genus Hipposideros; species Hipposideros armiger. The sequence goes on from NW_017731592.1 coordinate 987,082, forward strand.
AGGGGCCTAGGGTCAGCACACCATCTCATAAGGGGCCTCAGGGAGGGGCCCTTTTCCCCTGAGCCGAGATGCACTTTTAGAAGGCAGCCTTGTCCCTTGATACTAGGCTTCCTATTCACCCCCTGCATGTGCCACTGCTGATGGGGACAACGTTCACCCTTGGGGCTGGAGAGACCCAGCCGGGAGAGGGGATGACAGGGAAGAATTTGACCAGATGCCTTTTCTTCCTCCTGTCCAGCCACCCCATGTGCCTCACAGAAAGCTACACAGAGGACTTTCAAAGTCCATCGACTAATAGCAACAAAGCCGCCATTGCAGTGAGGGGGTTGGGAGGGAACTGGATTGGAGGTGAAGGAGGGAAAGGCTGATGGTGGCTTTGGAGGACTGTGGCAGTGGTTGCTCCTCTGCTCTCTGTCCATGACATCCCCTCATCAAAGTGTAGGGGTCCCTGTAGTGTCTGTATGACAGTCACTTGGGACACTTGTTAAGTGGTTCTGTGGAGTGAGAATCACTGAAGCAGGGCCATGAAACTGACCTTCCAAACAGATGACTCCAGGGATTCTCTTGTTTCAAAGTGTTTGAGAGCCACTACCTTAGACTGAGATGTCATGCTTCTGGGCACAAAATCTCCCTTAACTTCCTCCTCCTCTGACCCAGACTGCCTGGGTTTGAGCTCCATCTTTGCCACTTACAAGCTGGGCACCTCACCTCCCTGCTTCAGCTGCCTCATCTGAAATGGGGAAGACACAGAACCCACCTGCTCAGCTCAGCCGCCTCTGAACCCTGCTCCCAAGGGGATGGGCAACATCCTGTGCTATGGTTTCCTGAGAGCAACTCAGATAGGAGCTGTCACAGATGGGAGCCTCTCCCTCCCTGGTCTCCGTCCCCATCAGGTACCAGGTGGCGGGATTTGTCAGGGGTGGAGAAAGCTCTGAGCCAGACCCACGAGGCTTGCAGTCCTGGATTCACACTTCCTGCCTGCGTGATCTTGGGCAAGTCCATTCTGGGTGCTAGAACACAGCATTCCCAGACGGCAAGATCCCTGTTTTCACAGAGCGAGGACACAGACTATCAACTCACAAACAAATCAGTGAAGCAAAGTGACTGACAATAGTGATAACTGTTGTGAAGTCAAGAAAAAGGGGGTGCTGATAGAGAGTGACAGTCAGAAGGTGAGGAGCCGCCCTCCCTGGGAATCTGAATGTCAAGTTACTGGCCTGGTATAAATAGTGGAGGAGCCTCCCAGGCAGAGAAAACTGCGAGTGTAAAGGCCTTGGGGCAGAAATGGGTATAGAGTGTGAAGGAAACAGAAAGATGGCTGCTGTGGCAGGAGTCATGGGGGAGGTGGGAGGGGAGATGGGGTTGCAGAGGTCAGCAGCGGGCAGATCGCGGGACCTCTGACATAAGGTCACGTGGTAACATGAGACCTCTAAAGAACTCAGATTGTTCCCAAGTCTGAGCACTGGGATCCCATTTGAAGACATCTGGATGTGCTTGTTTAGATCACTGGCTTCTCTCTGCTTCTCTGCCATGGGTTGACAGTAAAGAATATTTTTTCTCTTCTTTGTTTTTTTCAACTTAAAATCCAGCCAGAGCTTTTCAGAGGTCCTTGAATGCGGTGCCCCAGAGCCTGGTAATTCTGGGGCTCTGGCTCTGGCAGGGCTTGGTGTCTGCATTGGGAAATGCCTGCCTGCCCCTCCTCAGAGGATCAACAGACTGGCCACCTACCTACCTGAGGGGTTTGCCTCTCTGGAGGCCTGGCTCTGGGGACAGGAGTGGGCTGCGGGAGAAGGAGCAAGAAAGAAGGAGGCAGAGGCAGTGCAGGGAGGGAGAACGACTGTTGCCATGGAAGGAGGTGCAAGGCATTCTGGGATCAGAATTCTCACTGTAGGGGAATGGAGATGCTGGGGGAGGGGGGGTGGCAGCGGATAGTTGGGGAAGGTGATGGGGAAGCCAGTATCTTTCTTTTGTCCTTGGCCCTTTCCTGCATCCCCACAGACAGTGAGTGGTCCTCCCAAACCCCCAGAGCTGGCCCTTCTGCAGCCTGGCCCCCCATGTCCATCAGCCTTGCCTCCTTGCCTAGTGTACAGAAGGCAGCGAGTGGCCCCTTTCCAGGAGGCCTGTTTACCAGCACAACAGCAAATTAGTGCTCTTTAAAGGCATTCAGCATTTATCCTGGCAAACAAGCTCTCTGAAAAGGGGGCTGCAATGCCTTCACCCCGGAATCTGCTGAAACGGGGTTTGCTGTGCATCTTAACCGACTTCCTTCCTCCCGCCACATTAAATGCATTTAATCTACTCTTGCAAATGGCTAATTTTGAAAATCCGCTTATCAGAATTAGGTCCTCAACATCCATATTTATTTACTTTTCATTTTCATAGTTTTTTTTTTTCCTATGTGTGTGACTGAATTCCATTTTCGATTGTCTGGCTCTATCTCACAGGTCCTGAGGGCCAGGTAAGGAACAGACTGGAAATGGGCACATGGCAGGGATGGGAGGGGTGGGTTTAGAAATTCACTTCAAGGATTGGAAGGCTGGGCTCTCCCGGGTTGGGAACCATCTTTGGGAAATTACAAAAAACTGAGACTTGAGTAGAACCGGATTAAGAAGATGAGAACATCTTGACACATCCTGGGCTCTCGGAACATACTCCTGTGTTTACCAAAGGGAACCAGCAGCCATGGCAGAAGTGTGCAGGAAAGGGGTTGGGACCAACTGCTATTCCCCGGTGCCCACTGGGCACCAGGCTCCATGCTCAGTGTCTTGTATATAGCACCCCCAATGCTCATGTCAACACCGCCAGGTGAGCAGGAGCCCCAGCTTACAGATAAGAAAACTCATGCCGTGATTCAGATCCAGGTTCATGTCCAGGCCGTATGCCCTTCCTCTTTGCATCATATTGTCCAAGATGCAAGGGATATTTTATTCATTTAAAAAGCACAGGTGTGTTGGTGCAGGACACAGGCCCATGACAAACACAGGCTCAAGGGAGAGATGGGTTCTCAGAACCTGGAAAGTGGGTCACCAGGTTACAGCCTGTGCAGCCACAAGCGTAGATTTTGCATGTAGCCTCACTAACCAGATTAGAGACAGAAAGTTTAATATGCACCATTAAAGAGCTGTGAAGAGTGACTAGGCCATTTGACCCCTGAGGAATTATTTGTTTAGTGTTATTTTGGTTATTGCCGGTCCCAACCCCTTTATTTTTAAGATTATTTGGGACAACATCTAGAGCAAAAACTTGAATTTCATTTTATTTCATTTCCTTTGGACATCAGCTGGGCAGCTCCTATGTGCCAAGTGATGCTATGCAGAACACTGAGAAGGATGAATCAAATATATTTCTAGCCACAGGAAGCTCACATTTAGTGAATTTTAAAAGAAAGGTTCAGAACAACAAAGTATTAACACATACATATGAGATAATGTTATTCTCTCAGAGAACAGCTAAGTTATTTTGTAGCCACCTGCTCTGGCAAAATAAGTGGAAAATTTTCAGATCTAATGGAAATTTCAAAAGCATAAGGCATTACAGCTTGGTGGTTGAGATTAGGACGGAATTGTCAGGTGACCTGAGCTGGAGCTACAGTTCCACCACATTCACTGAGTGACCATAGGCAAGTCAGAGTCTCAGCACCCTCGTCTGTAAAATGGGGCTAAACTAATATCTACCCAAAGGGCTGTGCAGATTGAAATTCACACTGCATATGGTGCTTTAGTGCCGTATGTGACCAGGGCATATGCCTAACAACTAAGTAGTAAACATTATTATGTATAATAGTTTACACATTCAAAGTCAGGAAATAAAGTTTGAAAATAGAGAAATAAACATTGATCAACCGTTTCCCAATATTGAAAGCATGTTTGTAAAGCACCTGGGAAGCGAATTAAACTGTTAGTGGATCTCCAGGCCCTGGTGCCAAGTGCTGGGTAAATCGCAAGGTGGAGCAATGAATTACTCACAGTGAGGACCCATCCCTCCTTTCTGTGCTCACTCCTTTCCCTCTCGACTTCTGGCCTCCCTCTGGAATTGAATGATGTTTGTAAGATATAACAAAGTAAGTTCCTTCAGACTTGTAAGTAGCCTGTATTTGACGCCCTCACCCTGCCCACCTGAGGGTAAGAACTTGCAGGAGACGAAATTCCCCCCACCTTCCATGTTAGGGGTGTGTGGGCACGCATCTGCAGGAAGGAAGACAGTGGGAGTGTGTGTGTGTATTGAGGCAAGTGGGGAGTAGGCGGGTGTGTGTACAGGGAGACACCTGTGGGTTTGGGCATGGGGGGTTGTGAATGAAAGAGCGTGTGCACACAGGGACGGGTGTGTGGAAAGAGCAGTGACCTAGAGGGACTGCCATGTTCAGTAAAACCAATTCTTCTAACACCCACTATGCACCAGGAGCCCTCCTGCCACGGGTAGAAGTGAGCTCCTGTGAACGGGCTGGTGTTCTGTCCAGTGAAGACTAGAGAGAGAAATTGCAGGACCAAGGGCTGGCTAGGTGAAAGGGTGGAAATGACAGGGCGTTTTGGGAAGATGGAAACGTATCTGAGTGTGGGGAGGAGAAGCTGGTGATGGGGGTGTGAACTGGCTTCCGAGGGGAATAAGGTAAAAGGGAGCAGAAGGCTGTGTGGACACCAGGGGACATGACCCAACTCAGGGCCATTCTGTGAGCAGCATCCAGGCTGCTGTCGTCATGGTCCCCACATCAGGATGAGTGGACAGCAGACGGAGGCCACCAAGGGAGGGTGAGCCGCTGACCCAGACTGAGAATGGTGGCTGTGCTCTGGCACCAGGAGGTGGGTGGGACTGGGGAGGGGTGGGGTGGAGGGCGGGCGGGGAGCCACAGTGACAGAAATGCACAAAACCAGGCATTTAGAGTATCATCTGTTGATTCTGAGGGCTGAGTCAAGCTGCATTTAAAAATATGAGATTACATACTGGAGGAAAGAATCAGGTCCCTTATTAAAAGTAAACAGAAAAGCTGGAGGATGGTCTCCAGGTGGGGCTGAGCGGTGTGGACAGGAGGCTCTGGCTGGGACCACCCCCCTCCCAAATTTCACATTCTTCTTGAGGAAGAGCTGTCAGTTCTGTCCCTATTACCAAGGGAGTTTCCTAAGATGTGTCTTCCTGCTCTAAAAACCTTCCCTAGGTTCATTTAGCACAGCTGAGTAGGGCTGGAATTTAAAAAAATGTTTTGCACACCCACACATGCACGCATGCACACATGCTCACTCCCACTTCTCACTGGAGCTTTTGGGAGCACCGAGGGCATCTTCCCACCTCACTGTATTTATTGGCCAGGCCAGTTTTGCTTGTGAGTGACAAAAAAACCGACCCAAACTGGCTTATGCAAAACAAGAAATGCATTATTTCTCATAACTGAAAAAGGTGGTCTTCAGGCACAGCTAGATCCAGGACTCAAAAGGGGTCTTCAGGACCCAGTTTCTCTCCCTCTCCTTCTCCCTCTCTGTCTCCCTTCCTCGTTCCCTCCCTCTCTCTCATCTGCTTCCTGCTGGGCTGGCTTCAATCACAAGCTCTGTAGGGTCCTCAGAGGTTCTGGGCTTCCCCTTGTGGTGTCAAGGTAGCTGCTGCATCTCACACTCCCTTCCTCTTTGGGTCACTTCAGAAGGAATACCTGGCTGATCCTGAATGTCATTGGCTAGAATTGGACCGGATACCCCTTTGCAGGCCAAACACTGTGCTTGGGGTATGGAATGAACTGATTGGCTGGGGTCCCAGTAACTGCCCACCTGCAAAGCCCAAAGAGGAATAGGAGAGAGAGGTGAATAGTCACTGCCTAGCCAAATCTCAGATGTCTCCTTCTGCCACTGAGGAAACTCTCCAGGATGCCAGATACAGGTGGGGCCACCGTTCCATAGCTCAGGGCTTGCTGCCACTCTCCTCACAAAATTCTCTCCTCTCCAGTGCACCTGAAGAGGCAGGTGGGGCCTCTGATTGGGAACCCAGCCTGCGTGCCACAACTCCCATGTGCTACATGGAAAATGAGAGCAGAGCAAAGGAAATGTAAGAAACAGAAAGCGGCCCTGTTGACTGTGGTGGCCACTTGTCATTTTCTGGCCGCTCAGAACCCACCATTTTCATGGATACCACCCCAATTCCCCCTCTGTATCTGGGTGACTCAAGCAGAGCAGAAGCGAAGGTACCAGGTACGCCCTCCCCACCACAGATGCACAGGGTACAGGCCTGGGACCTGAGATTTCCCATCAGATGCCTGCTCCTGGGACCCTGACTTTTGATCAGGTGTTTCAGGCACTGTGGGGACTACAGGAGGACCTATCCTGCCTCCCCTGAGGCTCTGGCACTTTGGTGGCCACAGCGCCATTCTGACAAGGCTTCAAGTTATCTGCTGGGCTCCCTGAATCTTCATCTCACTTCCTGCTCACCCCCAGGCATGGTCCCCAAGCTTCCCCCTGATTTAGGGAGGCCCCAGTAGCTATCCAATAATTTCTGTGTACTTGCATTAGCCTCAGAACCCTTCTGACACACTCACAAAGTTCAGGTTCCTGGCAAGCCAGGGCTCCAGCTTGTCCACTTTAGACGTGGTCTCAGAGGAAGCTGCCCCCAGCCCCGGAGGGGAGAGAATTTCAAGGGCCCCTCGCCTGGCCCCTTGCTTCCAACTCCCAGCCAGACCCTGTGGCATGGACCTCATGGCCAAGGTCAAGACTTCCAAAGGGATCTCCCTTTCTGGAACTTTCCAGCAGTCCTTGTTTCTTGCCTGAGCAATAAGCTCACCCCTGGGCTCACTGGTGCAAGTTGCTCAGTGAATGAGCTCATGCACGTTGAAGTTTTCATCAGCGTGTTTAGCTCCCACTCACCCACCTCTGCAGTCACCAAATTTCTTCTTGCCCTGAGGGTGTCTTTCCTCTTCCAGCCTCCAGAGCCAAGCATGAGTCACTTGCTGCAGAACCAGACATCCAAGCTGCAAAGTCTCAAAAGCCGCTGGCCTAAGCATGAGAGGGGTTTCACATTCTCAGAGACAACACGATGGGCTGAAGCTGGGGGAGAAGGGAGGTGGGAGGGGCTGAGATCCTGTGATGGAGGAGCACCACGTGCCTCACTTCCACCCTAGCACCTTCCTTTTTCTCTTCCAGGAGGACAATTAGTTTGGTTCGTGGAAGCTGAGTCACCCTGAGTGGTCTCAGGAGTCGTCAGTGGTCATGAGTGGTCAGCAGTTAGCTTGCTCCCCGTCAGTGCTCTGGACAGGAGTGATGCTTGTGTGAGCCCCGGGAATCACAGCCCACCCTCCAGCTTGAGCCCCTCTCCCAGAATGGAGGGTGTGAGCACATTGAGGGGGACAGTGGCATAAAGAGAAAGACATGTTCTGTCCCAGGCCATGTGGGAACAAGTTTGAAATGGCCCACAGTCAGGATGACTGTAGGATGCAGTGCCCTGCTCACAGCGTGCCCTGTGCATCTAGAGAGACAGATGGCTCCCTTTGGGACAGCACTGGATTCTCAACTTTGGCGTCCATACCAGAGTTACACATCCAGAAAGGAGGAATAGTGCAGTCACACGTGGAACTCAGCTAATTCACATTCCGGTAGCTCAGAAGCTATCTGCCCTGTGGTGCAGCTGCGTCTGCCAATCACCTGAGGGCGTGTGAGCGCCACTGCAAGCAGTGCCGGACCAGGGTGCTGAAAAGGACAACCCAGAGCCCTGAGTCCTGTGGGCCAGCAAACATCTCCTGGAAACTCCCAGGCCAGAGGTCCTCAAACCGGCCGCTCAAGTATCTCAAAGACTGTGCCAGAAGTTTCCCAGGAAGGTTTCAACTTGTCCACCAGACCCTGAGCGCCCTTCAGATGGTGTGGCTCACCACCAGAAACTCAGTGCCTGGCAGAAAGCCAGCACAGTGGTCTCCCCTTATCCATAGGAACTTATAGTCCAAGATCCCCAGGGAATGCCTGAAACTGTGGTAGTACCAAACCCCATATATATTATGTTTTTTTTCCTATACATACATACATACATACATACATACATACATACATACCTTTTCACTTAAAAGAAGCTTCTCTTTGGCATGTCTGAAATGCCAGCATAACCACCCTTGCACTTTGGGGACATTATTAAGTAAAATAAGGGTCACTTGATAACCAAAACAGCCACTAAGTGACTAATAAGCAGGAAGCGTCTACAGCGTGGAGACGATGGACAAAGGGATGATTCACATCCCTGGTGGGACAAAGCAGGATGGAGCAAGATTTCATTCTGCCACTCAGGACAGCATGCAATTTAAAACTTATGAATTGCTTATTTCTGGAATTTTCCCTTTAATATTTTCAGATCATGGTTGATCACTGGTAATTGAAACCGTGGAAAGTGAAAACATGGATAAGGGGGTGGCTACCATACTCTGTAGGTCTTTGTTAATGTTTGCAGAAGATACGAATATCTGCTCCTAAATAGACAAGAAGTGGTAAGTTAGTTACCGTCCAGCGTGGAGATGGTGCATCTGCTCAAATATATGAGCTGCACTGGCTATGTCCAAAATCAGAATTAAATCTATTCAGATGCCACAGCTTAAAAGACCCAATGATATATTGGGCTGGTGCTTTCTTTTATGAAACAGCTCTAAAGTGTTACCTATTTTTCACTCGGAGCTCACTCTAAATGTGCTCCATTTCGGACTTTATAATTTATTTTAGGGTTCCTGCTGTATCTTTGCTCTCTGAGTCCTGCAATGGCTCTGGGCTAAAAGCAATAACCAACCTCAGAAGAAGAAAGAGAAAGGCTCTGCATCACAAGCACACAGCTTCTGAAAGGAACAAATTTTCTGGAGACCTTGGGTGGTAGCTGCGGCTAGTTGCCTCTGTCTGGGGGGTTGTCTTGGGCCGTCTCTCATCAAAGGCTGCAAACATTTCAGTACAAAAACAACCCACAGCCACAAAGCAGGAAGGGTTCTGCTTCTGTGTGGGGATCCGTGGGCAATTCTCCACAATAATGAGTAACGACTGACTGATGCTTGGGCAAATTTTCCCAACTAGTGGGTGGAGGCCCTGGGCGTCCTGACTGCACCTGGTAGGCTTGGCCACCGGTCCAGGGATCCTAGGCTGGGGGCTGCTCACAAAGGATCGAGGGGTTACAGAAAAAAAACAACAACATTTAAAATTATAATTGTTGTTTGTTTGTGTTCACCTATATCTGAAAAAATGTCCTATCACAGCAGACCTGTGATTTCACACACATCATTTTTAAGAGGATGTTAAAGATATTTAGATAAAAAACTATTTATATGGAAACATATAAGTAAATAGCAGTGCGTGTGGTACACAGGTATGGCAAAACTTGTGTGGATGCCTGAAGCTTGAGAAGTGTGGCTTCGTGCTTCGCTGCTGTGGTCCTGCGTATAAAAAAGCACACAGACACTGCGCTCCCTGCTTCCACCTCCTGTCACAGCGATCAATGCTTCTGAAGCCAGAGAGCAGTGCTCTATGCATAGTTACAGGAGAATACCGTGGAGGCAGGAGGCAGGAAGGGCTTTTTTCTTTGTCTCAAAAACCTCCCCGCCCCAATTTTGGGGGGTCTCATCTACACAGAAGGAGATAATCAAGCCATGAGTGATAGATCCAAATGAAACTGAGAGCACGTGGTGAACCCCAGCCCTCTCACCACTTTCACAGATGAAGAAACAAAGTCCAAGGGGTGAAAGTGACTTGATTCTACGGTAAGTTAAAATTGGCCTCAGCAAGCTCTTTCTAGAGCAAAGACAAAAGCCTAAGTTTCCAGACATGTAACAAATGCCCACAAATCAATAAGAAGAAAGACCCAGTAGGAAAATGGGAAAGGATTTCAAAGAAAATACAAACAACATTTAAATAATCAGAAAAGATGCTTAACCTCATGCATAATAAAAGAGACACAAATTAAAATTATATGGACACATCTGCTCCTAGCTGTGATGGACTAGCTTGTATCAGACCGAGCATCCTATTGGGAATAATTAGGAAAACTGGATGAAATTTTACAAAAACCAACTGTTTGAAGATATTGAAGAGCTATCAAGGCACCACAATCCCAGAGAGAAGGGAAACTTGGGGAGAGGAGCCAGCTATCTGGCCGTGCTCTACCTCTGAGGCATATTCTAGTTGTAAAGTAAAGATGGAGAGGCTGAGAAGGGCTTTTTACAATTTCAAGGAGTTGGGGAGACAAAAATTGGAGTTCAGGGTCTCTTAAGAACTAAGGACCCGGGGTGACCAATTAGCTCAGTTGGTTAGAGTGTAGTGCTCATAACACCAAAGATGCCTGTTTGATCCCCACATGGGCTGCTGAGCTGCACCCTCCACAACTAGATTGAAACAACTATTTGACTTTGTATACACACAATGGAATATTATTAATCCTTAAAGAAGAAGGAGATTCTGATAAACATAGATAAACCTTGAGGACATTATGTTGAATGAAATAAGCCAGTCACAAGAAAACGAAGATTGTATGATTCCATTTATATGAGGTACCCAGGGTAGGCAAATTCATAGAGACAAAAAGGAGAATGGTGGTTTTCAGGGGCTGGGAGAGGGGGAGATGGGGAGTCACTGTTTAATGGGGACAGAGTTTCAGTTTTGCAAGATGGAAAAAGTTGTGTGGGTAGTGGAGGGGATGGTTGCACAACAATGTGAATGGACTTAATGCCACTGAACTGTACATTTAGAAAATGGTTAAGATGGAAACTTTTATGATATATATATATATATATATATATTTCACCACAATTTTAAAAATAAAAGTAAGAAGGCTGGTAAACAGCCTAGGCTCTTATTTGAGAACTCAAAGAGCTATACCCTAGGAGTAAGGGTCCCAGAACAAAGCCAGCTCTCTCTCAGGCAAGGCAAGCCCCTTTCGAATCATCTTAATTCCTGATTGGATAAATGCAACCTGAGATGGCTGGTGCCCCTGGCTTAGGCAACAGTAAAAGTGAATTCTCCTTGGAGGAAGATAACTGCATCCAGAGCCTCAAATTATCTTTCTATGTTCATCTAATAAGTCTGCTATTCAATGAAAAACAGAAATGCGGAAATACAAGAATGGGACAAAAGTCAAGAGAAAAATAACACATTAGAAACATATCCATGGGCATCTAGATATTTGAGGTATCAGGGTTGGACTTTTAAAATAACTGTAATTAATATAGTCAACAAATTAGATGACAAGAAGGAGAATTTCAACAGAGAATGAGAAACTATAAAAAAATAATCAAATGGAAATTCTAAAAACAATAAAAGGGGATGATAAATGTGACAAAAGATATGCAGACCTGCACATTGCTGAGAGATTAAAGGAGATGTAAATAAACAGAGAAAATATTGTGTTCATGGCTCAGAAGATTCAGTGTGGTGAAGATATCAATTCTCCTCAGATTGGTTTATAAATTCAATGCAAGATTTTTTGTTGAACTTGACAAGTTGATTCAAAAGTTTATATGGAAATACAAAGGACCTAGAACTGCCAAACATTTGGAGAAAGAAGAGTAAGTTGGAGGAACTTACACTACCTTAGTTTAAGATTTATTATAAAGGCAGTGTAGTATTGGTATAAAGATAGATATATACGCATAGATCAACGGAGCAGAAGGGTGAGTCTAGCAGTAGACCATGTAAACTGATTTTTGACAAAGATACTAAGGCAATTAATGAGGAAAGGGTATTATTTTTAACAAATGGTGCTGGAACATTTGAATAACCATATGCAAAAAAAAGAAAGAGACAAAAGAAAACTTCATTCTCACCACACACAAAAATTAACTTGAAATTCATCATAAATCCAAATGTAAAAACTAAAACTATAAAGCTTCCAGAAGAAAATATTAGTGGTCTTGAGTTTGGTAAAGGTTTCTAAATACCGTATTTGCCGGCGTATAAGACGACTGGGCGTATAAGACGACCCCCTAACATTTCCACTCAAAATACAGAGTTTGTTATATACTCGTCGCATAACAGCCGAGCATACACCCAGCAGCGCTGCTGATGCCTGAACGGTATGTGGAATGAAGTGGGCGGGCATCGGGAGGCTACTATGGCACGGGGTAAGCACTATGGGCAGTCTATCTGAAGTGTACCTGGCGTATAAGACGACCCCCCACTTGGAGGCATATTTTTCAGGGCCAAAAATCGTCTTATACGCCGGCAAATACGGTATGTCACAAAAAAACATGAACTATAAAAGAAAAAAAATCAATAAATTGGATTTCATAAGATTAAAAATGTTTATTCTCCAAAAGACACGATTTTGTTTGGCAGTGTCTTAAAAAGTTAAATATACACTTGCCATATGACCCAGCAATTCTATTCTTAAAAGAGAAGATATGTCCACACAAAGATTTGCATGTGAGTAATCATAGCAGCATTATTCACAACAGCCCCAAATTGGAAATGACCCACAGGTCCACCAAATGGTGAATCCAAACAATGGCATACTACTCAGCAGTGAAGAAGGAATGAGCTACTGATAAATACAACATTTATTTAAAATGTTGAGGTAAATGCACCTCAACAGCATTTTACTAAGTGAAGAAGCCAGATGGAAAAGAATACATGTCGTATGCTCTTATTTACATGAAATTTCTAGGAAAGGCAAAACTACAGTTACAGTAAACAGCTCATGATCATCTGGGACCTATTTTGGGAGAGAGGAGTGACTATAAACAGGGGGTGATGGAAATGTTCTGAAACTGGGTGGTGGTGATAGCTCAACAACTGTGCTATTTACTAAAAATCATTGACCTGTACACTTATAATAGTTGAACTGTACTATGTGTAAATTATAGTCTAATAAAGCTGTTCAAAGTGGGAGGAAAAGACGGTGTTAAGAACATTAAAAGACAAACCACAGGTCAAGAGAAAATTTACAAAACAGACTCTAACAAAGGTCTCGTATTTAGAATGTATTAAAAACTACTACCACGTAATAATAAGACAAAGAACCCAATTTTTAAAATGGGCAAAATATTTATTCTGACACCTCACCATAGAAGATACATGGTAGTCAAATAGGTGTATGAAAAGATGTTCGACAACATTAGTCGTCAGGGAAATGCAAATCAAAACCACTGGAATGAGATTCCACCACACACCCGCTAGAGTGACTAAAATTAAAAACACTGACCCTGCCAAGTGTTGGTGAGGATGTGCAGCAAGTGGAACTTTCATACACTGTTGATGGGTACATAAATTGGTACACTTAATTTGAACAGCGATTTGTCAGTTTCTCAAAAATTGAAACACAGCTACGATAAAATCTAGCCATTCTACTGCAAAGGATTTATCAAGAGAAATGAAGGCATGTGCCTACACAAAGACATGAATGTTTATAATAACTTTATTTGTCATAGCCAGCAACTTTGAAAATCTAAAGGCCCATCATGGGGCAAGGACCAAACCCCTTGTAGCGTAGCCACATAATAAAATACATCTCAGCACTAAAAAGGCATGAACTATTGATACAAAGGGTTGATGCATATTAATACAAAAACAAGGCAAATTTCAAAATAATTATGCTGAGTTGAAAACAAGCCAGGCCCAAAATAAATACGTACTGTATGATTCCATTTATACAAAATTCTAGAAAATGCAAATTAATCTGTAGTGACAGGAAGCAGACCAGTTATTGCCTAAGAAAGGGGACAGGAGGGACACACAAGGGTATGAGGAAACTTTGGGGGTGATGGATAAGCTCATAATGGTGATGGTTTCACAGGTGTATACATATGTCGGACCTGATCAAAGTGCACACTTTAAATATGTGCAGTTCTTTATACATCCATTATGATCCAATAAAGCTGAATAAAATAGAAAAAAAATTTAAAACACAACAACTAAAAGCAAAAGCTAAATAATTGGGTTTAGACTCTGCTGAAGTGAAGCCTGTAGAATTGTAAGATAGATCAGAATGTAATATCCCAGACTGAAGTGTGAAAAAAATGCAGAATAGAAAATACAGAAAAGAACATAAGAGACACGAGAGTCATGACAAAAGGGCTAATGTCATAAGTATTGGAATCTAAGAAGAAGAAGAAAGGAGACAGGAAAAAAAGAGTAGGCAGAAGCTGTATTTGAAAAGATTATGGTGAGGAATTTCTGAAAAAACATAAAGATAACGTGCCATAGATTCAAGCAGAGCTAGGAAAACCGCACCTAGGTATGTCACCGTGAAACCATAGAAAATCAGAGACAAAGAGAAAGTCTTAAAAGCAGCCAGAGGAAAAAATGTCAACTATTTTCAAAGGATAGAAATAAGACTGATGGCTGACTTTTCGACAGAAATCATGAAATCAAGAAGACACTGGACTGATAACTTGAAAGTGCTGGAAGAAAATAACTGCCAACCTCACATTCCACTAAAAATATTCTCCAGCGAATGGAAAGACATTTTCAGCAAAAAGTAAGATAATTTATTACCAGCAGATGTGCACTGAAGCAAATACTAGGAGGAGTTTTTCAGGCAGAAGGAAAATGACGCAGGTTGGAAACACTGAGATGCAGGAAGGAAAGCAGAGCAACAAAGTATGTAAATTTTAAGGAACATTGAATTATTATCCACTCTATAAAACAATAAAAATGTCTTTTGGGGTTTAAAATGAAGAATTAAAATGAAAATAGCATAAAGGTGAGAGGAGGATAAATGAAATTAAGTGTCCTAAGGTCCTTGTAACTCTGGGAAGTGATAAAATTATTAATTTACACTTTATTAAGTCAAGGAGGAGATTTTAAGGTGATTGCTAAAACTCACAAGCTAATAGAAGGAGGAAAGGAAAATGGAATTAGATAGGTATTTAATTAATATAAAGGAAGGCAAGGGACAGATGGGACAAGGAGAAAACAAACATAAGATGGTAGATTTAGACCCAATTGTGTAAATAATTACATTAGATATAAATGAATTAAATATTCCAATGAAAACATAATGTTTCAGTTATTTCAATTAAAATTCAACAGATATTGTTGGATTAGATTTTTTTAAACTTACCGTATTTGCCGGTGTATAAGACGACTGGGCGTATAAGACGACCCCCTAACATTTCCACTCAAAATACAGAGTTTGTTATATACTCGCCGTATAAGACTACCCCCTCTTCCGCACACCTTCCACACACCAAATAAAAGGTAAAACAATATCAGATTTGATTTCAACATTTATATTTATATTCAAATGCTTATGACATGCAGGAAAACTGACACAAGGCTGTATGTAATCAAACATATACATAAATCGCGATTCGCGATTTTGCGCTATCATACTGGGTGTATGGTCGGCTGTGTGCGATTTTGCGAGTGTGGTAAAATCGCATAACAGCAAAATCGCATAACAGCCGAGCATACACCCAGCAGCGCTGCTGATGCCTGAACGGTATGTGGAATGAAGTGGGCGGGCATCGGGAGGCCACTATGGCACGGGGCAAGCACTATGGGCAGTCTATCTGAAGTGTACCTGGCGTATAAGACGACCCCCCACTTGGAGGCATATTTTTCAGGGCCAAAAAATCGTCTTATACACCGGCAAATACGGTAAGTTATTTACAAGAGACAAATCTTAAATATAAAAACATAAAAAAGGGAATAATAAAAGGATAAACCAAGAAAATACCGACAACAACAATAAAAAGTTGATGTAGTTACATTAGTGTCAGATAAAGTAAGCTTTAAAAAAATACTTAACTAGATATAATGGTATAATTTCTTAATGATACAGTTTAAATCCACTAGGAAAATATAATAATTATATATTTTCATGTACCTAATTATGTAGCCTTAAAATATATAAAGCAAAAATGAACAGAATTAAGCAGGAAAATAGATTAATCCACAATCATCATTGGGAGATTTTTAACACACTATTCTCACCAATGTTTAGAACAAGCAGACCAAAAGTCAGTGAGGATCTAGAATATATGATTAACAAATTTAACAAATTTAACCTAACTGACATACATAATACACTAAGACCCACAACTTTAATACACATTCTTTTTATATGTACATGGAACATTTATCAAAATGAAACTTGTTATGCCTTAAAAGCAAGTCTCAACAAATATCATAAGGTTGAAATTTTTGACTATATTGGAATTAAGCTGAAAAACAACAAAAATTATTTTTTTTAACCAAGGAAATTTCCAAATGTTTGGAAATCATGAAGTATTCTTCTAAATAGCCTTGGCTCAAAATTAAAATAATCATGAAAATTTAAAAACATTCTAAATAAAGTGACAATGAAAACACAACATACCAAAACCTGTGTGAGGTTTTCTGAGAGGAAAACATTCTGAGAGGAAATGTACAACCTTAGATAAGAAATTTTTTTTTTTAAGATTTTATTGGGGAATTGGGGTAGGGGAAGAGACAAGTTGCTGTTTTGTTCTTCAGTCTAGTTGTGGAGGACGTTGCTTCACTGGCCCAAGTTGGCACCATCATTGCGCTCTTCCCAGGTGAGGCAGATTAGTCGC
>NW_017731592.1:1004197-1025261 GCF_001890085.2 Hipposideros armiger
ATATATATATATATATATATATATATATATATATATATATATATATATATATATATATATATATATATATATATGGAGAGAGAGAGAGAGAAAGAGCCAGCATAACCTTCATACCGAAACTTGATTAGGAAAAGCATAAGAGAGGAAAACCTCTCTTATGAACACACCAATCTCTTTCATGGACATTTATTCCTAAATCAATTATTAGCAAACCAAATCTAGAAATATAGAAGAATACATCACCACCAAGTTGGATTTATTCAGGTAAGGCAAGGTTGGCTTTTTAAGAAAATCAATGTAATTTCCTACACTAATAGAATAAAGGACAAAAATCATATGATCATCTTAATAAATGCAGAAAAAGCAACTGATAAAATTTGGCATCCACTTACAATTTTGAAAAGCTCTTAGCAAACCAGAAAAAGATGGAAACTTTTTTAATATGATAAAAAGTATATACAAGAAACATACAGCAAACACCATACTTAATGATGAGTATTAAGTATGCCTGAGATTATAGATGAGACAAGAATCTGTCTCTACTTCTCTTCCATATTGTACTGAGGTTCTAGTGCAGCAAGGCCAGTAAATGAAATAAAAAGTAAAAGGATTGGAAAGGAAGAGATAAACCTGTCAGTTTTCATGAATACCATGATTGTGTATAGAGAAAATCCCCAAGAATCTATAGATAAACCATTGGAATTAATGATTGAGTTTAGCAAGGTCACTTGATACAAAGTCAATATTTTTATTTACCAGGAAAAAAATTTAAATGAAAGTTTAAAAAGTGGTGACATTTATAATACCATAAAATTGAGATGTCTAGGGATAAATTTAACAAAAGATGAATAAAGCTTCTATGCTGAAATCTATTAAAAATTATTGAGAGCAATTAAAGAAGGCCCAAGTAAATAGAGAGAGGGCATGTTCATGGAGTGAAAGACTCAGTATTATAAAGGGGTCAATTCCCCCAGAATTGACTTATAGATTCAATAAAATTTCAATTAAATTTCAGCAGAGTTTTTTGTGTGGAAATTGACAGGCTAGTTCTAAATTTTATGTAGAAAAGCAAAGGGTGAAAAATAACCTTCAAGGAAAAAATCTTAAAGAAAAAAACAAAATGGAAGGGCTTACACTATCAGATATCATGTATCAAAACTTAATATAAAGCTACAGTCGTTAAGAAAGTGTAATATTAGCACAAAGGTAAACAAATAGACCAATGGGGCAGAGTAAAGTCCAGAAACAGGTATACATGTAGAGATTTGATGTTTTACAAAGTCGATATCACAAAGCAGTGAGAAAAGATGGTTTTTCAATAAAGGGTGCAGTGTCAATTGGATATCCATATGGAAAAAATAAATCTTGGCTCTTACCTCACACCATGTGAAAAGTAAAATGATAAAGCTTCTAGAAGATAGCATTGGAGAATATCTTTGTGACTTTGGGGAAGTCAAAGGTTTATTGAACAGGACATAATGGCACTAACATCAAAGAAAATATTGATATATTAGACTACGGTAAAATCAAGTGCTTCCGTTCATCAAAAGGCACTATTAAGACTTGAAGTGCAAAATCAAGTCATATAGGGGAAAAGATACCTTCTGAAATATTACAGGCAAAGGATTTCTATCTAGTACATAGGAAGAAGCCCAACAAACCAAGTAAAAGAAAGAAGACAATAGAAAAACAAGCAAAAGACTTTTCACAAAAGAGACTTTTTTGTGTGTGAAAAGGCATTTCACAAAAGAGACTATTAATTGATCTATAAGCACATGAAAGAGTGTTCACATTCTTTAGTCATCTTGGAAATGCAAATTAAAATCACACTGAGATAAGTATAACAAAAATTAAAAAGATCGACACTACCAAGTGTTCATAAGGATAAGGATCTGCTGGGATTCTTTTTTATTTTATTTATTTATTTATTTATTTATTTATTTATTTATTTATTTATTTATTTAATTGGGGAAATGGGGGAGGAGGACAATGTTGGGGAATTGGGGAAGGGGAACAGCCAAGTTGTCCTTCAATCTTAGTTGTGGAGGGCACAAGCTCAGCTCCAAGTCCAGTAGCCGGTTTTAATCTAGTTGCGGGGGGCGGGGGAGGTGTGTGCAATCCACCATCCCATGTGGGAGTCTAACTGGCAACCTTGTTGCCTTGTTGTTAGGAGCATGCACTCTCACCAGCTGAGCCATCCGGCTGCCCATTGACAGCTCAGTGGCAGCTCAGCTTGGGCGCAGCTCACTGGCCCATGTGGGAATCAAACCGGTGACCCTGTTGCTCAGAGTTTGTACCCTAACCAACTGTGCCACCTGGCCAGTCCTGGAATCCTTATCAGAGCAAGAGCATAAATTAGAAAAACCACTTTGGAATATTGTGTGGCGTTATCTACTAAAACTGATTATGCACATTCTATGACCAGCAATTCTACTTCTAGATGTATACCCAACAGTCATGAGTGCATATTGCACCAGTGACGTGTACAAGAACGTTTGTTGCATCATTATTGTAACAGCTCCAAATGGTATTGTAACAACTACCAAGTGACCATCGGTAGTTGAATAAAGAAATCATAATATAATCATTTAGTGGAATACTATACACCAACGCAAATGAACTACAATTCTACATAACATGAATGAATCTCACAAACATTATGTTGAGTGAAAGAAGGCTGACACAAGAGCATGTAGTATAAAATTTCGTTTATATCAATGGCAAAAATAGGCAAACTAATCTATGGTGATAGAAGCACAAGTAGGTTAAATGTTTCCATGAGGAGGAAAGGTAGTAACTGGAATCAGGGAAGAGGGAGGCTCCTGGACTCTGATAATGTTCTATAACCTTGATCTTGTGGTGTTTATTAAATGCATTTACTTTCTGAAAATTTATCAGACTATATACTTATGATGTGTGCTTTTTTTCTGTAGGTATGTCAGACTTAAATAAAAACTTCATGAGAAATTATACCTAGACACCCAAAACTGGCAGAGATCCAAGAGCTGGATGGCACCCTAGGCTGGTGTATGTAAACAGGCATTCTCATTCTAATACATTGCAGGTGGATACAACTCCTATGAAGGAAGATCTGACAATGTATGTAGTTACATATGCACATATCTTCTTTTTCAATTAATAGACTTTGTTTTTTAGAGCAGCTTTGGGCAGACAGCAAAACTGAGTGGAAAGTACAGAGCATTCCCATATATGCCTGCCCCATCCCTCCCCCAGTCAGCATCCTGCATCAGTGTGGTACGTTTGTCGATGAGTCAGCATTGGCAGGTCACCATCACCCAACGTCCATTGTTTACTTAGGGTTTGCTCCTTGTGTCGTACATTCTGTGGGTTTTGACAAATGTCTAATAACATGTAGCCACCATGATAGTGTCATGCAAAATATATTCCCTTCCCTAAAATTTGTCTGTGCTCCCCCTATTCATCCCTCTCTCCCCTGGGACGCTGGCAACTGCTGATCTTGCTTTTTTTATTGTGGTAAAATCATATAACACAAAATTTACCATATTAACCATTTTCAAATGTATAGTTCAGTGACATTAATTCATATTGTTGTACAACCATCACCACCATCCATCCACAGAACTCTTTTCACCTTGCAGAACTGAAACTGTACCCATTAAACATTAACTTCCCATCCTTTTCTCCCCAGCCCCTGGCAACCACCACTCTATTTTCTGTCTCTATAAATTTGACTGCTGTAAGTACCTCATATAAATGGAATCACATAGTATTTGTCCTTTTGTGGCTGGCTTATTTAACTTAACATAATGTCCTCAAGGTTCATCCATATTGTATTGTGTCAGAATTTTCTTTCCTTTTAAGAATGAATAATAGTCCATTGTATGTATGTACCACATTTTGTCTGTCATGGACATTTGGGTTGCTTCCATTTTTAGGCTATTGTGAATAATGCTGCTATGAACATTGGTGTGCAAGTATTAATATCTCTTTGAGATCCTGATTTCATTTCATTTGGGAATATACCCAGAAGTGGGATTTCTGAATCATGATAATTCTATTTTTAATTTTTTGAGAAACCACCATACTGTTTTCCATAGCAACTGCAACATTTTACATTCCCTCCAACAATGCACAAGGGTTCCAATTTCTCCACGTCCTCACTAACAGCTATTTTCTGGGCCTTTTTTGTTTGCTTATTTGTTTGTTTGTTTTTGTTTCTTTTTTTTTTAAGATTTTATTGGGGAATTGGGGGGAGGGGAACAGCATTGGTGAATCGGGAAGGGGAACAGAAAAGTTACTGTTCTTTTGTTTTTCAGTCTAGGTGTGGAAGATGTCGCTTCACTGGCCCATGTTGGTATTATCATTGCACTCTTTCCGGGTGAGGCGTTGCTCGCTGGCCGTTGGACGGCCGCTCAAGGCAACTCACGAAAGCTCACGCCCGCTGCCGGCCAGCCCCATTGTAGCCTATGCCATCGCCGGCGACTCACGGCAGCTCAGCTCCAGGTTGAGCTCTTGTTCACCATCTTAGCTGTAGAGGGCGCAGCATCACTGGCCCTCATATGGGATCCGAACCGGCGCCCTGCTGCTCAGAGCTGGCGTCCCAAGCCAACTCTTAACCAACGTGCCACTCGGCCGGCTCTGTTTGTTTGGTTTTTGATAGTGGCCGTCCTGATGGGTATTAGGTGTTATTTTATTATGGTTTTCATTTGCATTTTCTTAATCATTAATGATATTGAGCATTTTTTCATGTATTTATTAGCTATTCGTGTATCTTTGGAGACATGTCTATTCACATTTAAAAGAAAACTGTTTCTCTACTTACAACACTTCTAACATCAAATTGCATGGCAGTTTTTTCCCTCACACCTACTAATTTTCTAATTATCTGGACACCAACTGAATGTCCTATTATTTAATTCAATTCGGATACTATAATAACTACACAGAACTAGCGTCAGACTCCACAGGTGAAGGGCTCAGTCTCACAAAACTGCCCTTACTTCTGATGCCAGTCCCCAGTAATGGGTCCCCAGAGAACCCACACTTTTTCCTGGCTTGGCTACAAAGTCAACCACAACCACCACCACCCCCAGCCTCAGGTTCCATGATTTGCTGGAACAGCTCACAAAACTCAGGGAAACATTTACTTACACTTACCGGTTTATTATAGTAAAAGATATTAAAAAGGATACAGTTGAACAACCAGATGAAGAGGTCCACAGGACAAGGTCTGGAAGGGCCCTGAGTGTAGGAGCTTCTGTCCCCATGGGGCTGGGGTACACCAACCTCCCAGCACATGAATGTGTTCAACTTAGAAACTCTCTGAGCCCTGTTGTTTAGGGTTTTATGACGGTTCCATTATAGGCAAGATTGATTACATCATTGGCTATTGATGATTAACTGCATCTCCAGAACTTCTTCCCATCCTGGAAGTCGGGGGTGGGGATCAAAGTTCCAACCTTCGAATCACATGATTTGATTCCTCTGGTCATCAGCCTCCATCCTGAAGCTACCTAGGGAGCCCCACAAGAGTCACCTCGTTAGCATACAAAAAGACATTCTTATTATTCTGGAGAGTCCAAGGGTCTTAGAAGCTGTTGTGTCAGGAATCAGGGATGAAGACCAATATATATATATATATTTTATTGTATTATAAAATAAAATTTTATTGTACTATTGTATCACCAAGTCCTTTGCCCATTTTTAATCAAGTTGTTTGTTTTGTTGTTGTTGGTTTATAAGAGTTCTTTATATAATCTTGCTATTGAGATCTTATCAGATGTATGAATTGCAAATATTTCCTGACTTTTCACTCTGTTGATTGTGTCCTTGGATGCACAAAAGATTTTTATTTTCATGTAGTCCAGTTTCCCAATATTTTCTTTTATTACCTATGCTTTTGGCGTCATATCCAAGAAATTATTGCCAAATACAATGCCATGAAGTTTTCTTCTAAGAATTTTATAGTTTTAGTTCTTGCATTTAGGTCTTTGATCTATTTTGAGTTAATTTTTGTAGATGGTGTATTGTAAGGGTCCACCAACTTCAATTTTTTATATGAAGGTATCTGGTTTCCCTAACACCATTTGTTAAAAAGGCTGTCCTTTCTCCATTGAATTGTCTTGGCGTCCTTGTCAAAAATCATTTGGGGGCCAGCCTAGTGGCACGTTGGTTAAGAGTTGGCTTGGGAGACCAGCTCTGAGCAACAGGGCCCCTGTTCGGATCCCACATATGAGGGCAGGTGACGCTGCGCCCTCTATAGCTAAGATGGTGAACAACAGCTTGACCTGGAGATGGACTGCCGTGAGTTGCCTGCGACTGTGTAGGCTGCAGCCCCTGCTGCAATGGGCTGCTGTGAGCTACCGTGAGTGGCTGGCAGCTGGCATGAGCAGCCAGCAGCTGCCGTGAGCTGCCATGAGCTGCCGTGAGCCACTGTGAGCCGCCGTAAGCGGCCGTCCAATGGCCGGCGACCAATCTGCCTCACCCGGGAAGAGCGCAATGATCACAATATCAACATGGGCCAGTGAAGCGACGTCCTCCACAACTAGACTGAAGAACAAAAGGACAGCAACTTATCTGTTCCCCTTCCCTGATTCCCCAATGCTGTTCCCCTCTCCCAATTCCCCAATAAAATCTTTTTAAAAAAAATCATTTGGCCATCTATGTGAGGGTTTCTTTCTAGGCTCTCTATTTCATTCCATTTATTCGTATGTTATTATGCTGGTACCATACTATTTTGATACTGTAACTTTGTAGAACTTTCGAAATCAGAAAGTGTGACATCTCCAACTTTGTTCTGCAGTCACTAATTTTTTTAATGTATCCATAGTTTTGCCTTTTCCAGGATGTCATATAGTTGGAATTATACAGTATGTAGCCTTTTCAGGTTGGGTTCTTTGACTTAGCAATATATATTTATGTTTTTCCATAGCTTGATAGCTTATTTCTTTTTAGTGCCAAATAATATTCCATTGTCTGGATGAACCACAGTTTATTTGTCCATTCACCTACTGAGGGACATCTTGGTTTCTCCCAAATTTGGACCATTAGGAATAAAGCTGCTATACCATAGGCATTTAAAGTGGTTATGATATAGTTGGATTAATATCTACCATATTTGTTACTGTTTTCTATTCACTGTCCTCATTCCTTATGTCTATTTTTGTCTTCCATTGTTTTTTCTGTCTTCTGTGGTTTTATTTGAGCATTTCATGTGATTTTATTTTCTCTCACTGATTCTACTTCTTTTTTTGAAACTTTACAACTAATCCAAGTCCACTTTCAAATAACATGATACCACTTCACAAGTAGTGCAAATACCTAATTTCCCCATCTCATCCCTTCATTTCTGTCCTTCATTTCACTCATCCATAAGCTATAATCATCATATATACAGATCAATTAATAATTAAGGGAATAAAAGTTTTATTTTACCATCACTTATTTTTTTCTCTAATGCTTTTTTTTTCTTTATGTAGATTTGAGTTTATGATCTGTATCATTTTTCTTCTTTCTGAAGAACTTCTTTTAACATTCCTTGCAAGGTAGGTTTAATAGAGACAAATTTCCTCAATTTCTTTTTCTGAGAATGTCCTTATTTCTCCTTTATTTCTGAAGGGTAATTTCCAAGTTGTTGTTGTTGGTGATGGTGTCAGAGTGGGGGAGGGGGGGCAGGGTTCTCTCAACACTTTAAATATTTCACTCCACTAGCTTTTTGCTTGCAAGATTTCTGAGAAGTTGGATGTAATTGTTAACTTTGCTCCTCTATGAGTAAGATGCTTTCTTCCGGCTGCTTTCAAGATTTTTTCTCTATCTTTGATTTTCTTAAGTGTAATATAATATTCCCAGGTGTAATTGGGGAGTGGGAGGTCTTTATTCTGCTTGGTGTTCTCTGGGGTCCCTGGATCTGTGGTTCAGTGTCTGGCATGAATTTGGGAGAATTTCTCAGTCATTATTGCTTTAAATATTTCTTCTGTTCTTTTCCTTTTTCTCCTCCTCTGGTATTCAAAGTATGTATATATTATACCTTTTGTAATTGTACCACAATTTTTGGATATTCTGTTTCATTGTTATTTTGTTTATCTTTTTTTTCAGTCTTTGTTTTGAAAGTTTCTGTTGACATGTCTTCAAGTTCACTGATTCTTTTTCAGCTGTCTCCCCTCTACTGATGAGTCCATCAAAGGCATGTATTTCTGTTACAGTATTTTCAATTTCTAGCATTTCTTTTTTATTATTTCTTAGAATTCCCATCTCTCTTACATTACCCATTTGTTCTTGCGTGTTGTCTAGTTTTTCCATTACAGCCTTTAGCATATTAACCATAGTTAGTTTAAATTCCCAATCTGATAATCCAGTATTTCTGCCATATCTGAGTCTAGTTAAATGCTTGTTCTGTCACTTATGTTCTTTGCCATTTAGTATGCCTTGTAGTTTTTTGTTGAAAGCTGAACAGGATATACTGAATAAAAGGAACAGTGGTCAATAGGCCTTTAGTTATGTGGTGGAAGGTGTGGGGTGAGGAGAAGCAGTCTATAATTCTATGATTAGTCCTGTCTTTTATTAATTAATTAATAGTAAGCCTGTGCCCTTGGGCTGTGACCTTCTACTCATCAGCTTCAACTTTTACAACACTCTGCAGTTCTTGTTTCATCCATCCCCTCTCTCATATATGCATTTTTTTATTTTTAAGAAATGTAGTTTGTTCCCTGTGACCAGCAATTTCACTTCTAGAAAGTTACTTTAGAGATATATATGCATATGAGCAAAATGACTTATTTCCAAAATTATTTACAGAATTGTTTGGAACAATAAAAGGTTGGACAAAAAATGAATGTCCATCAAGAGGGGACTGGAACATCCATGAAACATCCATGCAATGGAGACCTATCCAGATGTAGAAATGACCAAGGAACTATGTTAATACACTGATATTGGATATTCTCCAAAATAAGTTGCTGAGTTGGGGGAAAAAATACCAAAATAAAACAAAAGGGAAAGAATGCATCTAGTATACTGCCATTTGTGTAACAAATAAGGAAGGGGTGGTACAAATATATTTTTTCACGGGTGCATAAAATATCTATAGAGAGATAAACAAGACACAGATAACACTGGCTGCCTTTGCAGAGGGGAGCTGGTGCTCTGGGAACAGTGGTGTCAGTGAGATTCTCACTGTATACCCTTTTCTACCTTTTGACTTTTAAATCATGGGAATACATTACCCTGGTGAATGAATGAATGAATGCAATCTAAAAGAAATGAAACAAACCCCTGCTCCTGAAGCCTGGAGGATGGGGAGTTGTAGATGGAGAGAACCACACATTATGGAATTACTATGCCACCAGGCTAAACTACTTATCATATAATGCTCCTGACACCCCTGGGAGGTAGGTGGTTCACAACCATTTCACAAATGAAGAAGCTGTGGCTCAGAGAAATACAGAGCTTGCCCTGACAGGCTGCCACCCATAAGAGGCAGAGCCAGCCCGCAGCGCAGGTCTGACTGGCTGACCCAGCTCTCTCCCCCGTGGGGATAGACAGGGCAACTTGACTTCCTGTAGTACAGTGATAAGAGCAGATAAGAATTGCTGGGTCTCCAACACAGACTCAAGTTGCTCCCAGTTGGGGGAGCCAGGTCTATGGTGAGCAGAGCAGCCATACCTTCAAGTTCACCCATTCCCAAGGCAGAATCACCTGCTTCCTTCTCAGGGATTTTTGGGTACTGGATCAATCCCAGCATTCTCACTTCTCCCACCCCTGAAAACAAGATCCAATTTAATTTAAGGAGAAAAACATTCACAAAGGCCATCGCGCTCAGTTTATCCCTTGAAATACAATCAGGCTGAAGGAAAGAATTAATTTTTAATTCCATCTTAATTACTCAGAGAAATAATCTACTGGCACAGCTTGGCCCTGGGGTGCCCCTGCCTGATCTCTGCCTGCTGCCACTGGCACCTGAGGCTCACTCTAGGCACTGACTGGTGGGGACAGAAGTGGAGCCAGGACTGGCGCTCCTGCACAGGTATCCTTTGCTGATGAGAATTGTGAACTGAAGAAACTCATGTGTTGTCTTTCCTTCCACCACCTCTCAGAGTTATTATATAAAGCCAGTTCTTTATTAAAGCCAGAGTTCTTTATTAAAGACCCCTCAGAAATGCACAATGGAGGAGTCTACAGGGTGTGCCAGATCATTTGCAACCCTGGGCTGAGGGGATGGGGTCTCTGTCTTCCTCATTGTTTCCCATTTGTTTAGCAGATATTAACTTAACACCTACTATGTGCCAGGCATCTTGTGGGAGCTGGGGACCCAACAGAGAAGTCCCTGCCCTCATAGAGCTGAAATTCTTGGGGGAGGGGACACAGACAGTAAAACAAAAAGCAAATAAATATGGCAATTTCAACTGGTGATAAGTAGTTTGTGGTAAATAATTGGGGGCAGTGGGTTGGACAGTGATAGGTGAAAGTTTGCAACAGCAGATGGAGACTCAGAGAAAAATCTCTCTAGAGGGGCTATGTGGGGCTGAGGGCTGGGGAGAGCATGCCAAGTAGGGGTCACAGCTAGTGAAAAGGCCCTGAGGCAGGGACAAGACCATATGTCTGCAGAGTTGAAAGGTCTGTGTAGCTGGAGTGGTTGAGCTGGGATGAGGGTAGGAGTTGATGACTTTGCATTTCATTCTTGCCCCAGGGAAAGCCACTGTATGCTAATGCATACACACAGTAGGTGCTCAATAAGTGCTTGCTGCAGAAACAGCATCCTCTGAACTGATAGCATTTGGGAATCTGTTTGCTGCCATTTTGTCTCTACCCTGCTGCCAGGGAAATCCAGGCAACTGCTGATGTCCAGGAAGCTGCCCTCTGCCAGCCCTCACCAACATTGTTTGGATGTGCTAACAACTCTTAATGAGGATCCTAATGACTCACTAAAGATGGCATCATTAGGTTGAGAACAGAACAGTCTACATGAGCACCGTCCGAAACAACCAGGCGATTAGCCTGGGAGCAGGCGCTGCCCCCTTGCCTATGCTGGGCAGCTGCCCCCTCCCCAAACAAGCTTGGAGCTCTGGATATGCCTGGATCACCCCGGGCTGTGAGTCCCCAGCCCTGCAAGCTGTCACAGGCTATTTTGTCATTATCACATGGAGCTGTTAGTCTAAGAACTGAGAAAAATGCAAAAAAAAAAAGAGGTATAAGTGTTTGCTTGAATGTATAAGTGGGAGTAAAGACATGGCTTGGGGCTGGTTAGGACTGAAAGTGCTAATGCATTAGGACAGAGGTTCTCAAACGAGGGCTGCGGGCTAAATCTGACTCGCATATGTTTTATTTGGCCTACACAGCAGTTACCAAAAATTTAAATCATTTTCCTACTATAAATTATTAGGAGAGTTTACGTTAAAATGTGGATGTTCAGCTTCTCCTGAAAAGCCAGAAGCTGTGGCGGCCCCAGGCCTCAGTGCCACGCTGGGGCTGGGCAATGGCCATCTCTTAGAGCTCTGTCCTCTTTGTCGCAGTACCCACCATCCCCCAAGGTCTCCCCACCCTGAGGCCAAGTGTCAGTTGCCATTTATTAATAAGTTTGTCTAGTTAATGTTCTCTTTGGAGATTTAAGAAGAAAAAAACATTGTTCTCAAAGCTCCTCTTTATCAAAAGTTGGCAAACAGGGCCGGCCAAGTGGCACGTTGGTTAAGAGCTGGCTTGGGACACCAGAGGGCCCCGGTTCGGATCCCACATATGAGGGCCAGTGACACTGCCCTCTACAGCTAAGATACTGAACAACAGCTCAACCTGGAGCTGGGCTGCTGTGAGGCACGGACGATGGTGTAGGCTGCAGCCCCTGTGGCAGTGGGTTGCCATGGGCTACCGTGTGTAGCCAGCAGCCAGCATGAGCGGCCAGCAGCCGCCGTGACCGGCCGTCCAGAAGCCAGCGACTGATCTGTCTCGCCTGGGAAGAGCGCAATGACGGTGCCAACTTGGGCCAGTGAAGCAACGTCCTCCACAACTAGACTGAAGAACAAAAGGACAGCAACTTGTCTGTTCCCCTTCCCCCAATTCCCCAATAAAAATCTTAACAAAAAAAAAGTTGGCAAACAAAACACAGATCAAGAGAGAGAAAAAATGGGGGAAAGACTATTTCTTGAAGAAATAGAGACAATTCTTACATGTTTGACATGCAAACAAAGTGTGTCTGCCTCCACTGAGATGCCATGGGGAATCCCCATGTCTCGGCATGGCTCCCCTTGAGGGACCAGGGGCTGTGGCTACTGCGTGAGCAGCCCTGGGAGCTAAGTTTTCACTATTGGGAATTGAAGTGTGTGACTTACTTTGAGTTCACTGCAATATTATGAAATCCTCAGTCATATTCTTAGCGAACCCGAAAGTTACCATTTTTTCATTTTAACATGGATTTCAAACCCCATCAGCAGGTCCTTCCTGACACCTTCTTATGGGTCCAGCTGTGGAACCCACTAAAGACGTTGAATGCCCACCCCTTGCCCTGGGGAGCTGGACACTCTGGTCAGGGCTTTGAGTAAGGGCAGTCAGCATTCTGCTGAAGTGACGTGTGCAACCTTTTGAAGGTGGCCAGAAAGTTGGCTTGCTGGGCTACTTATTATTTAAAATTTGTAAAAATAGGTAAGTCATGCTCATAGGAAAAAAGTCAAACATTACAGAAAGGGTTATCATGCAAAGCAAGTCTGCATTCACCCAGACCCCTGGTCTCTAGGTTTCCCTTCCCAGAGGCCTCTGCTCTCCCATGGAGCTGGAATCTGAAATGGGAATTGATGTTATTTTCCCATTGACTATGTTTTGCTAGAGAAGATTTTGGTTAAAGGGTGTAATCAAATCACATTTAAGAACTCTACTAAAAGATTACTTTGATAATGAGAAAGAAAAAATGGTGCTCCTCAGAAAGATATGTCCATGCCCTAACTCCTGGTACCTAAGAATGTGACCTTATTTGAAAAAAAATAAAGGTCTTTGCAGATGCAATTAAGGATCTGGAGATGAGGAAATTATCCTGCATTATCCAGGTTGGACCCAAATCCAATAAAAATATCTTTATGAACTAGACACAGGGAAGAAGAGGAGGCAAGGTGACCCTGGGGGCAGGGACTGGAGTGATGTGGCCACAAGCCGAGGCTTGCTGGCAGCCACCAAAAGCTGCGAGGCAAGGAGTGGATTCTCCCAAGAGCCTCAGGAGGGAGCATGGCACTGCTGACACCTGGATGTCAGACTTCTGGCCTCCAGAACAGTGTGAGAATAAATTCCTGTTGTTTTAAGGCATCCCGTTTGTGGTAATTTGTTACGGCAGCCACAGGAAAACTAATAGATGGTTCCTGCCCATCTCTCTGTGTTTCTCCTACTCGTTTTCTATGTACATGGAACATATTGTGCTCAATTACTTCCTCTTGATTTTATCATTTAAGAGTTGCTTGAAAATCTTACTCACAGTCAGCTGTCTTCACAGTCTCCTTTACGCTTGTGTAATAATCCGTCGTACGAATGTATTGTTGCTTGGTCTACCCCTGCCCTTTACTGATGACATTGAGGTTGTTCCCCATCTTTCACGACCACAAACAATGTTGTGATAGGTGTTTGCACATGCATGCACATCGATGTTGGCATCTTTTCCCACACCAGCGTGCGAGTGCGTGCAAACACCCACAAGACCACTTCCCACAAGTGGAATGGCATCCAAGAGTGTGTGCAGTTACCAGTTTTGTAGCTATTGCCAAATTGCCCTCCGAGGAGGTAATACCACAGATTCCCTTTTAAAAGTACATTTTCTTTCTCACTATAAAAGTAATCTTTTAGTAGAACTCTTAAGTGTGATTTGATTACACTCTTTAACCAAAATCTTCTCTAGCAAAACATGGTCAATGGGAAAATAGCATCAATTACCTGAAATTTTCTTGCCAGCCTGGCTGGGTTGGCCCTCTTCTGTTAAATGGGGGTGCTTGTGTTCCAGGTGGCCTCTGTCCCTGGCTCTGAGGCCGGGGGCTAGGGTGTGGCTCTTTGAGCCTGGATGGCGGTCTGAAAGGCCCCTTGCTCTCCCATCATTGACTCATCCCAGCTGCCCATCTCCCAACCTCCATGTTCCCTCTATAAGAAGGGGAGGAAGGGAAGCAGAAAGTCACTTTGCCCATCTGAATGCTCTGATACTGAATGTCGAACGTCCAATCTGCCCATGTTCTTCGTGTCCCTGGAGCAGCCTTTGGCTCAGAGGACAGTTCCCCAAGACAGAGAGAAGCAAGGCCTGGTCCCCTGAGGTGCCACTTAAGCCTATCCTGCAGACAGAGGGGGTCCTCTGTCCTCAGTTCTTGGCTGGGATTTGTGCCAGGACAGATGTCACCCCTCTGTGGCGTGCCCAGCCCCAGTCATCCCCCCAAATGGTTTTAGAGCTGGAGAGACTCTTAAAGACTCTCTTGTCCAGTCTCTCATTTGGGGGATGGATAAACCAAGGGAATGAGTTGACTGGTCCAAGGCCACACACACAAAGGCCTCCAATCACCTGCTGGTGAAAGGGCTGAATTCTTTCCATGCAATAGAGTGCTGGGACATGGGCCCTACCTTCCTCTCCAGCCCCATCTCCCCCCTGAAATGGCTTGACCAGCTCCTATGAACTTGAAGCTTACCTGCTGCTGCCATCCATCGCCCAGGCCCCACCACACACAGCCCCAGGCTGTGCCTCACCTCCATGCCAAACCCTTCCCTCCTCAGCTTTGCCTGGTCAATTCCTTTTTGTTTTTTATGACTCAGCTCAGACACCCCCTTCTCCAAGAATCCTACCCAGATTTTCCCTAGTAGGTTAGGTAACTCTTCTTGGTGTTTGGGCACATCTCTGTGGTCCCACTTGCCACATTTATCATGATCTGTTTGGGGTCTCTCTCCCCATCACCACCACACAGAGCTCTTGGAGGGCTAAGAAAAAACCCAGTCATCTCTGTATCTATCTCCAGTAACACATTTGTTGGATGAATGAATGAACAATCAGAAGCCGGTGACAGTCACTGCGATGAAGTGGAAAGAAACTTCCTGATATCGGGCTAGATATCAGGAGACCTTTGCTATTTATTATTTATATACCATTGGACAAGTCTCTTACCTTCTTTTAAAATTTTTTTTTCAGTTACAGTTCACATTCAATATTATTTTATGTTAGTTTCAGGTGTGCAGCACAGAGGTTAGACATTTATATAATTTATGCAGTGATCCCTCCAATTAGTCTAGTACCCACCTGACACTACATGTAGTTATTACCATATTATTGACTATATTCCTTATGCTGTACTTTACATCCCCATAACTATTTTGTAACTACCCGTTTGTGTTTCTTAATCCCTTCACCTTTTTCACCCAACTTCCTAACCACGCCCCATCCCCCGCCCCACCAGCAACCATCAGTTTGTTCTCTGTATCTATGAGTCTGTTTTTGTTTTGTTTGTTTATTTATTTTGCTCTTTAGATTCCACATATAAGTGAGATCATATGGTATTTGTCTTTCTCTGACTTAACTTACTTAGCATAATACCCTCTAGGTCCATCCATGTTGTCGCAAATCTCTTACCTTCTTGGGGCCTCAGTTTCTTCATCTGCAGAAAGGTGTGATTTGACCATATCTAATATAACAAACAACCATTAGACTCTGAGCAACACCTGGCAATCAGCATTATTTGGCTCAAGCATTTGCATCAGTCTGGGCTCTACAAGGTGGCTGGCTAGGTCTGGCTGTGTTCTGTGTACGCATATTTCTCATTGTCCTTGGACCAGTGGGGTGGCCAGGTCATACTTTCAAATGGTGATGGCAGAGGCACAAGAGGACAAGTGGGAACATGAAGAGGCCTCTGATGGCCCAGGCTCGGAACAGGCACTTCTGTCCACATTCCACTAGCCAAAGCTTGTCCTATGACTGAACCCAAAGTTAAAGGGCAGGGGAACACTCAGCTTTGGAAGTGGGGAGGGACGATACAAAGTCACATGAGATAGGGTCTTTACAGAGGTAATCAAGATTCAGAGAGGGTGAAAGATTGGGCCAACAAACCAGTCTGCCCGGGTTACGTGGTCTCCGAAGGCTGTGTGAGGCCTGGGCTTTGGTCCTGAGATGACCCATTCCCTTCCCCTCTCTGTGCCCCTCATGTTGTTCTGCCTGTTGAACTGTCCCCTGCTTCTTTCTGCCAGCTTGGGCCCAGGTCTCTTTCGGGGGAAATTCTGTGCATACAGTTCTGTCTCCTCCCCATCTCAGGCTATGGTTTTCACCCTTACAAAATCTTTACTCCTTCCTTCAGCAAAAGCACAACCACCCACTTGTCCTCTCGAACTTGAAACATGACATTTGCCTCCCTCTCCTCCCCTCCAGGATTTCACCAAGCCTGTGAATTTCATTTCCTAGGTCTCTCCTGGCCCTGCCACCTCCTCGCAGTCCCACCTGCTCTACCTTGGCCCAGGTCACCTGCTGGCCCCCGAGTCCAGCTCCCTTCAAAGGCATCCTCCGTTCTGTCACCTACAAAATTTTCATAGCAGGCAGATTGTTCTGAGCCAAGAACACTTTGCTTGGTCCTCATTGCTAACAGCAGGGACACCCAGGCAGGACATGTGAGGCTGTGAAGGGATAGGGCAGGTGTTACGGGTTGAATTGTGTCTCTTCGCCAAAAATGTGTTGGAGCCCTAATTCCCCAGTATCTCAGGTGTGACCTTATTTGGAGATGGGGTCTTTATACGGGGAATTAAGTTGCACTGAAGTCATTAGGATGGGCCCTAATCCGATACAACTGGTGTCCTTATAAAAAGGAAAAATTTGGACACAGACAGACTCGCATGGAGGGCAGACAATGTGAAGACACACACACACACACACACACACACACACACACACACACACACACACACACACAGCACAGCACACCTAATCTGCAAGAACACCTGAGACCATCAGAAATGAGGAGAAAGGCATGGAACAGATTCTCCCTCACAGCCCTTGGAAGGAGCCAACTCTTCTGACGCCTTGGTATTGGACTTCTGGCCTCCAGAACTATGAGACAATGAAAATCTTTTGTTCAAGCCACTCAATTTGTGGTGCTTTGCTACCAGGCAGCCCTAGGAAACTAATACAGTGGGGGGGGGGGACAAATACCAAACTATTAGCACAGCAGGGGCACACGAAGTCCTTAAATGGGGGAGAAAGAGGCAGAAGAGTCACAACCAGAGAGCTGGTGATGTGAGGCTGGGCCTGCCGTTGCCGCTTTTGAAGATGAAAGAAGGGACCACAAACCAAGGAGTGCAGGCAGCCGCTAGAAGCTGGAAGAGGGAGGAAAAGATTCTCCCTGAAAGCCCCCAGAAAGGAACACAGCCCTGCCGACACCTTGATTTCAGCCAGTGAGACTGATTTTGAACTTCTGACCTCTAGAACTGTAAGAGAATAAATACGTGTGCACTAAGACACCAAGTTGGCAGTGATTTGTTACAGCAGCAATCAGAAACCAGCACAGCACTGTTCCCATCCCACCCCCTCTTCTCCACTCCCACTCTGCCCCCTCCTCACTCAGCTCTGTGCCTGGGAGGCTGTGACATCTGTGGTGACCGCACACACAAGACCCTGGGCCTCTGGCTGCATCCGAGGGAAACTGGAGGGTGGGAGGAGAGAGAGGAATGGGTATTTCTTCCCTCCTCCCTCCCTGCCTGGGTGGGGTTCCTAATGGTGGCTGCATCCTGAGCTTCTGTGGGTGACCCTCCTCCCTGCCACAGCTCTCCTCACCTCTGGTCCCACTGCTCCTTTCTCTCCTCCTCTGCTCAAGGTGTCAGTGGCTTCCCTGTGACTTGTCCCTGGTGCTTCCACACCCACTGTGGCTTCCCTTATAACCTTGTCTGCACTGCCATAAACAAACCCCTCTTCAATTTCCCCTCCGAGTCCCAGGTGACCGGTCTGCTATCTCCTGCTGGAAACCTGCCTAAAAACATGGGGTGTGACCATCAAAAAAGAAGCCAATAAATTTCTGTGGGGAGGTTGGAAGAACGCTTTGGGAATACGGGTATTTGACGTGGCCTTTGCGGTGTCTCCACAGGTAGGAATGGGCTCCCGAACCCAGGAAAGAAGTTTTGGCTTGGAGCCAGACATGGAGGTTTGGATTTTCAACTCTTTTCCCATAATTACGGGAGCTTAGGTGGCTCAGCTGACCCCTGGAACTTGTTGGCCTGTCCCTAGAATGGTCAGTGGTGTGTACACTTCCCTGGCCAGCGTGAGGAGTGAAGTGGCTGGCACTTGTTGGGAGCCCCATAAATTGGGGCTATTGTGCCCATGGGGGCCTTCCAGGGACAGAGAAGCACGGGCGTAACAGGCCCTCATCAATGTGCTCAGGGAGCTGCAAGCAGACGGGGTACCTGGAATTGTAAGGCCTGTCTCTAGACAGGTATTGGGGAACATGGCCCAGAAGCATTTAGAATCAGGGCAGAAACTTTGGATTGAATTCAATAGGCTGCTGTGAGGGTTTTGAGCAGGAGCGTGACACATGGTAAGAGAGAGAGAATGAATTTAGAAGGGTAAGGGTCCCTGGCAACTTCTTTTGGAGAATTTTTCAAAGCTATCTGTGTCTTGTTTTCTTTGTGCAAAACAAGGGGAAATAGAGGTAAACAGAACTCCGGAAGCAATTTATTGACAACTTGGGTCCTGAGAGCAGTTCTTTTCCAGATAATGCATCTTCCAGCTAGAATGCTTTGCCAACCTGGTGTTCAAGAGTGGTCTGGAAACAGGCAGGGCCACCATGTTGAGTGCTCTTGGGGAGGACCCTCTCCTCATGGTCTACAGGTTGGCGCTCCCTGCAGTCCTGCAGGGCACAGCTTGTACAGCTATTCCGAGAGATCTGGGGGGAGGACTCACCAGTGACCTGACTCATGGGGCACCTGACGCACAGTCTCTGTTCTGCCTGTAGCCCCCATCTCTTCCCCTCTGGGCACAGAGGTGTGTAAGCAGCCAGCCTCCAGGCTCTGCTAACTAATGTTACCTTGTATGTTCCCTTCTGACACGAAACGAAGGAAAAACTTGAGCCTATCAACAAAGCTGCACAAAGCCACCTGGTAAATGAAGTGGTGGAAGCCATCCCATCGCTTCAGAGTCACAGTGCATGCCAAAGGGGCAAGAGAAAAGCACCATTCTGCTCACCTGGCTACTCAGGGTCTGGCCTTCACAGAGGGACCAGTCCCTGCTCAGCCCATTATTCCTGCTATTTATTTCGTCTGCTCTACCAGTCATATATATGACTTCGGTATCTTGTAAAACGTTGTCATTGTCATATCCTTAAAATGACTTATTTGGAATACTTTTCTCTATTAGTCAGTACTTTTTTGTTTGCAAGAGTCAGAGCCCCAACTCAAACTGGCTCAAAAAAACGAGGGAGCTGGGAAGTCTAAGGGTATGAGTTGCAACTTCAGGCCTGACTGGATCCAGGAGTAAAAGCACTGTCATCAGGAGTCCGCGCCCTCTTCCCCGCCCAGGGCGGTTTCCCCTGCATTGGCCTCATTCTTTGGCAGCCTTTTTCTCTACTGTGGTCCACAGCAGCTGCAGATTTATATTTTACAGGCCTAGTGCCCCAGAGGAAAGAGAGGGCTTCATTTTCCATGGATGTGGTAAGTGTCCTAGAACAGAATTCTTTTGGCTTGTCCAGGGTCCTGCATCTATCTTCACGTCATCATGTCTGGGACGGCAGGTTGTGGATGGGCACGCCGTGGCCACATGCCTATCCCAGGCGCTCACCTCTTGAGAGGGGTGGATCCAGAGGGAAAGTATTGGGGTCCAGAGAGTGAGGAGGGGGGCATTCTGGGCCAGTAGGTTCATTTCTAATTTTCTCTTTCATTTTCTTTTTTTAAAGATTTTACTGGGGAATTGGGGAGGGTAGCAGTGTTGGGGAATTGGGGATGGGGAACATAGTGTGTTTCCAGGACCCATCAGCTCAGCTCCAAGTCAAGTTGTTGTCCTTCAATCTTAGTTGTGGAGGGCTTAGTTCCAAGTCCAGTCACCGCTTTCAATCTAGTTGCAGGGGCGGGCACAGCCCACCATCCCATGCAGGGGTTGAACAGTCAACCTTGTTGTTAGGAGCACGTGCTGTAACCAACTAAGCCGTCCTGCCACCTGTTGGCAGCTCAGCGGCAGCTCAGCTCAGGCTCAGCTCACTGGCCCATGTGGGAATCGAACCAGCAACCCTGTTGCTCAGAGCTCGCGCTCTAACCAATGCAGTCACTCAGCCAGCCCCAGGCTGCAGTTTTGAACACCCAAAAAGGCCCAGCCTTTCACTTGTAGAGGGTGTAAAATGACAGAGCCGAGGGCTCGGGTTCAGGCGGGGCCTGTGCTCCCTGGAAAGGAACTGGGGAAGGCCACTGCACTTTCAGCTGGGTCCCTTAACTGCCATATTACTCAGAATCTTTTGGTTGCAAGTGACACAAACTAAATTCAGAGTGGCTGAAGCAAAATACTCATAGTAAAATTACTATTCATGATATAGAAATCACAATAATTATTACAATTAATAATAACTGATACACAATTATATAATTAACAACATAATTATGTGTGATATAATTATGTATAATGATATAATAATAATTATTGTTATAAACAATATTATTTCCTGACTCATGTAACTTCAGACATGGCTGGATTCAGGTGCTCAAGTCATCAGGAAGCTGTAAGTGCGCACCTCAGGTCGCTTTCCCCTGCTTTGGTTTCATTCACAAGTCCTCTGCAGCCCCAGGCTCACACTCTAAGCTCAGCAGAAAGAGAAGGCCTCTTCCCCATAATCCCAGGATTCGCCCCATTAGGCTTTGGGTTCCCTGTCCATCCCCAAACTATTCTCTGTAACCAGGGTGATGAGATATGCTGGTTGGCCAGACTTGGGGCATGCGCCATCTCACCCCTCCCTGAGTGATCAGCTTCTTCCAGACCTCAGGAAGTGAGCGAGGGGGAGGGGCAGTCCCACAGAGGGGGATGATGCCTGTAGGAAAAAACAACAGCTGTCCCTCACTCGGGGAGGGGGGAGGGGGAGAGAGGAGGGAGGGGGAGAGAGAGGGAGAAAGAGGAGGGAGAGAGATAGAGAGAGGAGGG
>NW_017731592.1:1025280-1084570 GCF_001890085.2 Hipposideros armiger
GGCGATGCAAGGTAGAGGGGCTGGGGAGCAGATGTGGAGCCACAGGTGGCAAGGGGTCCTCCGCAGCAGAGCTGATGGGCAGCCCTGAAAGCAGAGCAGAGACAAGCTAAGGTCAAAAGCCCAGAGATCAGTTTGGTGTGGCTGAGGGGCGGCCCTGTGGTCTCTGGCTTTGAGTCTGACACCTGCCCCTGTTGGACAGGCATGCCCGTGGCTCCTGAGACTCTATGCTGCTGGGGAGCTTCTAATCGGCTACCAGTCTTCCTGGGGTTCCCCCAGATGGCCAGAGGGTGAGGACACTTGTCCTCTTGTAGGAGGGTCAGGGCTGCTGCTCAGAAGTCCCCCCCAGTGGCTTCCTGGGAGTCTGGCCTTGCTCTGGGGCCAGGACATGGTGTGAAGGGTACAGATGTGGTTCTGGCCCTCAGGAGCTCACTTTGTAATTGGGGCCGAGGACAAGCCCTGGGCTCCGGCACAGGGTCTGGCTCATGAAGGGGCTTCAGGAAATGTTGGTGGAATTAGGGCCACGGGAGAGAAGCTGCTTTTAGTCGTCCCACCTACAACTGGCTGGGTGACCTTCACGTAGTGCAAACCCTCCCTGGGTCCCCAGGTTTTTCATCTGTCAAAGAGGGGTTTGGAGCAGCCGGTCCCCAATTCCCCTTCCAGCTCTAACGTTGTTCTTCGGCTTTCTGACCAGCCCCCCTGCCAGGGGACCCTGCCCTGGCAGCCATACTTGCTCCAACCCTTCTCCTGAGCCCCAGCTCCTACCCTGCGCAGCCCAGGCAGGGGAAGAGGCATTCGAGGCACTGTAATTATTGTAAAGAGGAGAGTTTAAGTGTTTAGTTTTATGAGGTAGCCGGCCCTCTCTGTCAGCAGAAAGCCGCGCAGCTCCCTGGGTGCGAGTTAATTTCCTCTGTGGCTCGTTTCCTCGCCCGCTGTCATTTTTCCTCAGCTGCTTTATGGCTTTCAGAGCCTTCGGAGCTGTGTGTGGTGCCAGTGGCTTTGCACACTGGAACCAGAAGCCTCACACACACACACACATGTCAAGCCCATGAGCAGCCGGGTTCTGCAGTGGGCAGTGGGGCTGGTGACCTCTGTGCTGGATGAGATTCTCAGAGGCAGCAGGCTGGGAAGCAGGGAGGAAAAATGAAGCTGGGCCAGGCTGTCCCCAACCAGGCCATGGCCCCTGGCACCTCCTTGTTGAGCTTGCAAGGAACAAGTCTAAATTAAATGACCGGTCAGGTCAGCTTGCAGCCGATCTGAGTGCCTCAATTAAACAGTGGAAGACTTTGCCCTCTGGCTCACAGTGAGCAAGGGAGGGGGAAAATGCATCAGCTTTGGCCTCAGGCACACCTGGGGTCAAATCCTGACCCCTGCCAATGCTGTACCACCTGGACCAAGTGACTTCACCTCCTGGGCTACCATTTCCTGGCCTGCAGAATGGGATGTGCACGGCACCTGTCTGGCGGTGCTGAAGGAATGCAGGGTGATCATATATGCAAAGCACCTGGCATGTGAGCTAGCTTTCCTGAGCCACACTGTAACTCGGAATGATTCTCCCACCTCCTCTGTGGGCCATGGGGAAATCATCCCCATGCCAGGGAGAAGTGAGGGTGCTGATGAGCAAGCAGACAACCTCGAAAAGATGCTGTGGGTCTGCCAGGCCATGCACAGGGAATTGTCACAAGGACCCATGAGGACCCACCAAACAGCCTTGTAAGGGAAGGATTGTTGGTCACATTTCAGGTTGAAGGACCTAAGCGTGCTGAGAATCACCAGGCTCGGAGGAAGTCAAGCCAGGTGTCTGGCAGTCCCAGGAGAGTTTCCTTAGAGACACAGCAAAAATGGACTCCTGTTTAGAGACTATAGAGTGGCAGATTAAAATAAAATAAAGGGTAGCAGCTCAGTGTGCTGCGAAGAAGTGCTCTGTGGAGTCAGACCTGGGCTTGAACCCACTGTGCCACTTGCGACCTTGAGCGAATCATGTATTCTCGCATCCGTAAAATGGGGATGACAGTATCCTAGGGCACATGCAAGGATTCAATTGAATGAGACCAGGCGTGTAGCCGGCCCTGTGCACAGTGGGAACGGTGGTGGTTTCCCTCCCAGACACCAGGAGCTGGGAGATCTGCTTCTCCTGTGGATTCTGCCTCTTGTTCCTATTCAACCTCGAGCATGTCGCTACCCCTCAGTGAACCTTTCAGGCCATAGACCCCTGTGAGACTTCATTGTGGATCCTCTGCCCTAAAAAGTGCACACATGGGACACCACGGATTTGGCAAGTGATTTCGGAGATTCCTGTACCTCCTGAACTCTGTCCAGAGATCTTTGGTTAAGAACCCTGAGCTGATGGTTCCCTCCAGTCCTAACCTTCTGTGTCTTTGTGGGGAGCCTGAGGTGGGTCTCACGTGGTTACTCTGGTCCTTTCTGAACCCAGCAGTACGTGGATTCACAGACTGGCCCAAGCCTGTATTTCCACCTGATTGTATCCTGGGGAGGAAAAGAAGCTGTTAAAATGTACAAGTCCCAAGGTGGCTGCCTTGCTTGGCTCACCTCCCCCACTTTCAGGGCACCTGTGGTTTGCTTCCAGCATCCATTCCTTCTTCCTTCTGGAAACAGTCCTCCTGAATTTCCCCTGGGAACATTCCTCCCATGTATCAGCCTATGATTGGTGAGCTGATTCCATGCCCACCTTCAAGGGCAGATCCTGATTGGCCACTCAGCATATCCCCTCCTCCTGGCTCTGGCTATTGGTTCAGAGATGGTCAGATAACCCAGTCAGAGCCAATGAAACATGAGAATATTCCCAGTGTTTCTGGGAAAGCAAGGTCTTCTTTGTTTTACATGGACGCCTGGAAAAGATCTTCATTATTCCCCTAAATGATGTGGTATAAGATTAGAAGGAGGGCAGCCATTTTGCTACGAGGAAGCAATAGCCGGAGCTGCTCAAGGTGGGGGTTGGGGAAGGCTCTGTGAGGAACCTGAGGTGAAACTCACAACATGAAAGTCAGATGAGAGAGATGGAGAGAAGCAAGGTCTGTGACATCTTTGGAGCTTCTGGACCAAGCCTTACCTGATGCGAACATTACCTGTAGACTAAAGCTGTATAGCTCAATAAACTCCCCTGTGATGTAACCAATTAAACCTGAGTTTTCCTGTCACTTGCAACACAAAGCATTCTAACTGAAACTCCCTGCGGGCTGGAGAAAAGTTCATGAAGGAGAGCTCAGGAGTCAGGAAGACCCAATTCTTCCAAAGGTTGTGGGAAATCAAAGTATCCATCCACCCACCTGGTGCTGGGAAAACTTCAGGAAAAAGCCAGGGCTGAGACGGGAGATGAATTTTTTGGTATTATTAGTTTGGACAGGAGCAAATGTTGGCTATTTGGAGTCTAATTAATCACCAACTTTATTCAAGTCCACAAATATTTCCTGACAGCCAGTCATATGCAGGACACTCTGCCGAATGATGGAAGACACACATACGAACAGGACAGTCCCCAAAGCAGAGAGCTCCCAGTCAGGTGAGGAAGACAGGCTCTGACAAAACTCACGGTGATGCAAACAGAACCGGGCTAAGCGCTGAGACCGAGATATGACCCACAGGCCCTGGGAGCCTGAGAGCAGGACGATGTGGGAAGGCAGGATCCAAAGGAGAGTGCTACCTCCACACAGACAGAGTGCCCTTTCCCAATTTGCACAAAGACACCTTAGGAACTAGAGTGGCCGCAAGCGCCAGATGCCTTTGGGAAGCAGTCCCGCATACCTAGCCCTACTGAGTCCTCCAGATTCCATGTTTCCGAAAGTATGGGATGAGAACCATGGCAGGGGTAGATTTTAGGAGGTGCCAAGAATGGAGTCAAGTCACACTGTCTCACTCAGATGGTGAGACAGTTACTCCCTCTACAGCCCTCTCTGAAACCTTCTACCAAGGACGAAGTCTCAGTTTGGTGCCAGCCTGTGTTTAGCGCCTCTCTAGCACTCACTGACCACTCCTTTTAGCAGAGGGAGGGAGGGAGGGAGAGAGAGAGAGAGAGAGAGAGAGAGAGAGAGAGGAGGCCTCAGTTTCTTGCCTTCCACAGGCAACAGGCTCTTGCTCAAATTTCCTCACGCTGTTTTGTTTCCGTGGCATTTAACAGTTGTCTTCTATTTATGGCACGTAATATTGGCTTTCCATTTATGACAGTGATAAAAAGCTTCCTTTACATTTCATTTCTTTAAATTTAAAGGTGGCTGATTGAAAGACAAATATTAGCTAGGATAAGCAGGACACAGATAT
Organism: Hipposideros armiger; assembly: GCF_001890085.2. Lineage (NCBI taxonomy): Eukaryota > Metazoa > Chordata > Mammalia > Chiroptera > Hipposideridae > Hipposideros > Hipposideros armiger. Next base: position 1,029,553 of record NW_017731592.1, read on the forward strand.
GACCAAAACTATGAAGGCAGGATGTGACTGACCCAAGTGTGGGGGAATATTCATTGCACAAATGCTCATTGCCTGCTCTGTACAGATGTGGGGAATGCAGCTGGGAACCAAGCAGGCAAAACCCCTGCGCTCATGGAGCATATAATCCATCGGGGACAGGAAGTGGGGAAGGTGTCACCAAAGTAAATAAACTGCATGGTATTTTCGTTCGATGGTGGTTGGTGGTCGGTGATGTTATGTACTTGAAGCTGGGAAGGGGAGGCAGACCCTCAGGGCCAAGCTTCGCTGAAACCTGGCAGTGAGTACAGGCTTGAGGTTGAGGCCGCGGCTCCATGGATACCTGGGAAGGAGCGCGGCAGGTAGAAGGCGCAGAAGAACCCAGTCGTGCTGCCATGCCTCCTGGCTGAGGCTAGTGTTGGAAACTCCCACTGTTCCCTGGTGACACACCACAGGAAATCCCACATTAATGCACTACCCCCCTTTCCTCAGAAGAAAAAAACAAAGCAGGGTCTGCAGAGAGGAGAAGTGTAGCTTAGAAAGCAGCTCCCAGGGCACAGCAGGGTTACCGCAGCTCTGTCCTGGCCCCATACTGTACCCAGGAGTGGCCCCATGCATGAGATCAGGACCCAGCGCGCGACAAAACCCCACGAGGCTCTGAAATCATCGCCTTCTGAGTCATCAAAGTGCCATTGACTTGTGGTCAATAACAGTATGGGGTGCTAAGTGCACTTATTATTCCACTTGTTTGAAAATTGGTTATCTGTCTTTGGTCCATCTGCAGCCTGGTGGGTAGAAAAGCCGGGAATCTGAACTGTTTGCAAGCTGTCTGCTTCAGGGCAGGTTCCTTTATTCATTTGAACATCCATTTCCTTGCATATAAAATAGGGTAACGCATTGAATGAGGTCATTTATACTGCTCTTGGCACGTGTGGCCAGTCAATAATTGTCCTGTTCCTCCATATACCTAACTCTGAGTTACCCAAAAAAATGCCATCTCCCTTCTACAAATAGGAGCTGGCAGGAGGAACCCATTCATTCATTCAACAAGTATAGGTCTGACAATTAAGTTTGCAAACTTGTTGCAACGATGTTGCTAACCTTTTTTGATATCAGAGGGATTATTTATTATGAATTAGTACCAACCGGACAAACAGTTAACCTTGTTTATTATTTGGAAGTGCTGAAAAGGCTGCGTGAAAAAGACAAAAATGACCTGAACTTTTTGCCAACAATTTATGGCTCTTGCATCACGACAATGCACCAGCTCACATGGCACTGTCTGTGAGGGAGTTTTTAACCAGTAAACAAATAACTGTATTGGAACATCTTCCCTACTCACCTGATCTGGCCCCCAATGACTTCTTTCTTTAACTGGAGATAAAGGAAATATTGAAAGGGAGACATTTTGGTGACATTCAGGACATCAAGGGTAATACAATGACAGTTCTGTTGGCCATTCCAGAAAAAGAGTTCCAGTATTGCTTTGAAGGGTGGACTAGGCACTGGCATCAGTGCATAGCTTCCCAAAGGGAGTACTTCGAAGGTGACCACAATGATATTCAGCAATGAGGTATGTAGCACTTTTTCTAGGGTGAGTTCGTGAACTTAATTGTCATACTAGCCCATGTTAGGCACTGTCCTGGTCACTGGAAGTACAGGAGCAAACAAAATAAAGACAGATAAGGTCCATCTCCTGTGGGAACATGTCATCAAAGCAACATATGAGATTTCAGCTAGTCACAAGGAGCCAACTCAGATTGGGCATCCAAGAGGGCTTTGCAGAAGAGGTGACACTGGGACGAGAAGGGGTAAGCTTTGTAAAGGTTTGGGGGGAGAGCACTCCAGGCAGAGGGCAGAGCAAAATTCCTGGGAGTTGTCTGCAAGACAGAAAAAATGTCTGCTGCTGGAGGAAGTGGGTGCTGGGAGTGTAGTAGGAGAGGAAGAGGATGTCAGCCCCTGTGGGACTCCGGCTGAGGAAAGGCCTGGGGTGGTGTTGGGTGCCTGAGGAAGCCTGCAGTTCCCATTTGGTGCCAGGCCCTTTTGACAACATCTTTAGAAACCTCCCATTTGAGGGAGACCCTGGGCCCCCACCCCCCAGGCCAGGCCTTGCCTACCGCTCCTCCACTGCCTCGGGGAGAGAGGGAGTGTCATCTTTGACCAGAGCCCCAGGGCACCCATGTGCTGTCTGAATTTCCCTCCCTGAATCCCAGTTCTCCTCTGAGTTGGAAGACGTCTCTGTGGTTTAGATGAAGGAAGGGATGAAGAAGGGGAGAGAGCAAAGTGTGTCTCCTGGCGCCAGAATCACAGCAGAAGCCAATGCTGGAAACCATCCCAAGTAGTTAGAAATTAAAATAATAAAAGAAAACTGAGCATATGGAGTTTGTAAAGTGCTGTCCATCTTCAAGAAGGGACACGACTTGCTCAAACGCATGGGGGAGCTGGGGTCTGGGAGGATGTGTCTATAGGTAAGGATGGACGCTTGCCTCCCAGGTGGGGACGAGGGGCCACGGCATGCACTGCTCTAGGCCATGCGGAGTGTGGGAATCACCTTTGGATTGTACTTTTGGAAGAGGAGGGAGAATGTCCTCTATGTCTCCTTCCTAACCACACAGGAGTCGCCAGTCCTCCTCAGCCCAGGGGATGCCCCCTTCCCCCAGCTCAAACCCAAACCTAGCCTGAATTCTTCCTCTCCTGTACCTAATGCCAGAGCAGCCCTGCAGGCTCAGCCACCAAAAACCCCCGTCCAGCTGCTTCTTACCTCCTCTCTACCTCCACTCCAGTCCAGCAACTGCCCCATGCTTCTCTCCCCACTTGGTCCAGTATGTCCTCCCCACAGCCACAGATGGGTCTCTTCTCCAAAGACTTTTCATTCTACTTAGTAGGGCCTTCAAGTCCCTGCAGGATCCAGGCCCTGCCTGCTCCCACTGTCACTGGGGTCTTCCTCTGTCTCTCAAACAGGCCAAGGTCATTCTGCCTCAGGGCCTTTGCACATGTAGTTCCCTCTGCCAGAAACACTCTTCCCCTGCCCTTTTTATAACCAGTTCCTCATTCAGGCCTCATCCCAAATGCCACCTCTTCAGAGAAGCCCTCTCCAGCCACCTGGTCTAGAAAACCACCTCTCTAGTTCCTTTCGGCATTACTCTATTTCTACATGATCTATCAATATCTAAACTTACCTTGTTAGTTTCTTTGACTTGTCCCTCTACTACATAAGCACCATGACTCCTGGACTTTGTCCTTTTTCCTGCTGTGTCCTCCACTTCTGGGACAGTGCTTAGCCCAGAGTAGGTCCTTCACAGACACCTACTAAATGGGGACCCAGTGAATACCAGAGCCACCTGGTTTATTTGGCCATCAACCAGGTGTTCAGGTAGCACCACACAAAGCCTTGTGATTGCTGAGTGGCAGACTTTACCAGGTTCAGGTGGAGCCCACATGGTCATGAGTCAGGGCACTGCAGAGTGAGCCTGTTCCCAGCCAAATCACCAGACACCCCAGCATGTATTGGGGGCTCCCATCCTGACAGAGCAAGAAACTGGGCAAGAAAAGTTGACCTGCTGCTCCTGGATTTGGGAGCCCACTTGAGAGGCCCAGGTGCCTCCCTCCACCCTAGGGGCTCAGTTGTGCCCTGTACCAGGTAGCCCAGTTGGAACAAGCTGGAGAGGTGAGCTGGCTGGAAGGTATGGGCAGCAGGGTGAGAGGGGAAGGTAAGTGTCCTGTGAGTGCCTTTGGGGTGGGAGACCTGGCCAGCCTGTGGGCCCTGACAGTCCTTGTGGGCCCTTTATCACCTTGGCTTGGGTGTGCAGAGGTGGCTGTGTGGGCACGTGTAGGTGCCCATTGGGGAGGGGCAGAGAGGATCTGCCCCAGAGGTGGCTGGGCCTATGGAGCAGAATGGAAGGTCTCCTCCCCACAACCCCTCCCCTTCTCTCCTCCCCCCTCCTCCCCCTCCGTCTGGCTGCTCCTCTCCTGCTCTGCTGCACGCTGGCCTCCACAAGATGAATTTTCCTGGCTGTGCCAATCTTGCTGCCACCTGTTCGCGCTGTGCTGGAGCCAGCAAAGTGGCTCAGCTTCAAACCCAGAGCAGCTGGGAGAGCGGTTGCCAAGCCTCGTCATTTCCCTTGCTCCCCTCCTTTGTTGCAGTGGTAGCAGCTTGGGCTCCCAGACATCCTGTCACCTGCTGTCAGCTGGGCAGGCCCTTCTCTCCCCCATCACACCCCACTAGAACCCTCCAGGCCTCCCCAGACCTCAGCCCCTCAGGTCAGGCTGCAGAGCAGGGCACAGGCAGGGGCGTTCACGGCAGCCAGCCCTCGCCATACTGTGTGCCCCCCACCCCCAGCTCAGACTCTCAGTCCTCTTCCTCTCCTCCATTTTCTGTGGGGTTCCCCAACTTACTGCTCCCAGGAGCCTTCTGCAGGAACTCCAGACAAAAAGACTGAGGCTGGGAACAGGGCCTGAGAGAGCTAGGAGATGTCCAGCCTTACCTGCTGGGCCCATGACAGGACAGGTGGCCTGGGACACAAGCCGGCAGAGCAAGCTTCGAACCTCTGGTACCAGGAGGGCTCCCGAAGCGCGCTGCAACAGCAGCCCCACCGACGCCAGGGGCTGAGACCAGCCCTGCCCCGACACTCGCTCGCTGGCTCCATGACCTTGGCAAAGCCCCTCTGAACCAGCGTCCTGACTGCCAAGGGGCCAGGCCAGTGCCTTCCCATCCCACAGTATCACTGCAAAGAACACAGAGGACTCCTTCGGGACAAGGCAGGGATATAATTAAACACATGCGTGGGACTGAGAAGTGCAAACTGTAAAGTACAGTGCAGCCAAGTATCTGAGTTTGCTTTCTCATGGGGTGTGGACCAGCTCCCAGAGAAGTAGCAGGACCCTGTGGCCAGAGCACGTGTATGCCCAGCCTCTGGGAGAAAGATGCCAGTTGCATCTGTCTTCAGAAATACCAGCTGCAGCTGAGGGGACATCTGATGGCTGAGAGACAGACACATCAGAAGACAGAGCAAGACACAGGCAGACAGACAAGTAAACACAGATGAAGTAGCCGGTGAGGCTGAAGGCTCTCCTGATGGGAACAGACAGGAGGTGGCAGCTGGGTTCCATAGCCTGGGGCCTTCTCTGCCTCCTGCCATCGGTCACCAGCTCTCACACGGGAACCCGCGGGCACGTGGGGGTAGTGTCCACACACGCCCCCTGGTGCTCACAGAACTGCCTCCTGCAGCCACAGAGGGGCAGGGGCGGGCTGAGGGTGGGGTGAGGGGAGCCCTGGACCCTCCTGAGGAGGGAACTAGTCTCCGGCATTTGGAGGAAGGGAGCTTCTCTTGGCACAAATTACTCAGGGTCTGAGGATGTGTGCCTTCGTCAGTGATAGTAATAGGAAAGTGCAGGGATATGGGGTTAATCTGGGGATGAGTCATTAAGGAGAAGCTGAGGAGGTTGGTGAAGAAACCATAGTGTCTGCTCAAGGTTGTCAAGGTGAATCTTTCCCTAGGTGCCCAGGGCTGGGGGGCTCCCGTCCTGCACCATCTGATTAGTGGGGGTGGGCTGGGATAGGGTGCCAGCTCCGGCAGGGTATGGACAAGGCAGGGGCTCGGGCTAGCAGCCCTGCTTCCTCTGTGCCTCTGCCATGCATCCTCCTATAGCTGCCAGACTGCTCTTTTGAGAATGACTGTCAGATCTGTCCCTCCCTTGCTTACCTCCCCCCTCCCATGCACATGTAACGAAGCTCAAACCCTACCCATGGCTTACAAGGGCCTGCTTACAAGGGTCTGCTCTGCCTACCTCTCCAGCCTCATGTCTCAGCTTTTCCTCACTCACTGTCCTCCATCCACACTGGCCTTATTGTTCTTCCAATCCAGTTCCACCTCAGGACTTTTGTGCTTGCTGTGCTCTCTGCCTGGGACACTCAGACTGCCAGTTCTTGCCTTGGTTGCTTTCTTCTCTTCGTTTAGGTCTCAGCAGAAAGGTCTTTCCCCAACCTACTTAGTGCCCCCTCCTTCCTCCAGGCACTATCGCATCTCCCTGGGTTTTGCTCATTTGTTTTCTGCATAGCATATACCCCTATATAAAAATATTTCCGGGGCCAGCCGAGTGGCTTAGTTGGTTAAGAGTGTGAGCTCTGAGCAACAGGGTCCCCAGTTCAATTCCCACATGGGCCAGTGAGCTGCGCCCAAGCTGAGCTGCTGCTGAGCTGCCAACAGGTGGCAGGATGGTTCAGCTGGTGAGAGCAAGTGCTCCTAACAACAAGGTTGCCGGTTTGACTCTCACATGGGATGGTGGGCTACTCCCACCCGCAACTAAGATTGAACACAGCACCTTGAGCTGAACGGCTGCGAACTGCCAATGGGTGGCCGGATGGCAGCTGGATTTGGAGCTGAGCTAACTGCGCCCTCCACAACTAAGATTGAAAGACAACAGCTTGGCTATTCCCCTTACCCAATTCCCCAATAAAATCTTTAAAAATATATATATCATATATTTCCTTTTCCTTTGCATATTTTTAATCTGGCTCTGCCCTATAGAAAGCAAGCTCCTGTGTTGTTCACTGCTGTTTCCCATTGTCTGGGGCAGAGCCTGGAACACAATAGGCATTTAATAACTTCCCTTTATAAATGAGCGAACCACAGAGGAAAAGGCCAAGTGGCCCAGGAGTGGGGGCACATGACCAAGAAACTGAACAGGACAGAAGGCAATGCAACTGGAGGACAGGCTAGGACCGGAGAGACCTCCAAGGGGCTCACGATGCCAATGTCCCTTTTACCATGGGCTTTCTCGGTTTACCTCATGTAATGTTCATCATCTGAAGCTGGTGTGTTATTAGCCCCATGTTACAGATGAGACAGCTGAGGTTCTAGGAGATTAAATCATGTAACCAAAGTCACACTGCTTTACAAAAAGAGTCGAGTTGTGACTCCACACCCCACACTTTCTCCTCCATGGCATGTGGCTGCACGGCTGGTTAGAGAAAGGCCTTAGGGGCCCTGGCTGTGTCCCTAAAGTCACTCACAGTCACATTCCTCAAAGGGCTTTGCTTGCTGAGATGGCCGCAGAGAGGAGTTGTGGGCAGCAGGCTTACAAAGACCCCAGGCTGAGAGGGTGGTGGCCAGGAAAGTGGGTCCTGGTCTTGGGTGGATAGAGGAAGGGTGAAGGGAGGTCTGGCTCTTGACTGGAGGGAAGGCTCTGGAGGAGACCTCCAGGATGGGAATGACCAAAGGCTTAGACCTGAGTCCTAGCCCTGCTCCCGGCAACACATCCCCTCTTTGTCTTCACTGTCCTCCTCTGTGGAATGAAGAGAGTAATGCCGACCTCTCAGAGTTGCTCATGAGCCAAGCTCTGTGTGTGAGTGTTTTATAACCCTTCAAGTGTTGTACAAATGTGCATTGGTGAGGACCCATTGGCTTCAAGGGTCATAAATCTACTTCAAACTGGCTCGAACGCAAAAGGGTAATCATGGGCTCTTATAAATGAAAATTCTCAAGGCAGTGGAGGTTGGCTTCAGGCACAGCTTGATCAAGATGCTCTAACAGAATGAGTCTTTGTCCTCTGTGGGCCTCCCTTCTAGGCAAACTCTCATCCGTGGGAGGTCATCAGCCACTCCAGGCCCCACACTGACAGATGACCAACCCTACCTGAAACGGAGCATCTCCTATAAAAGTCCCAACTTAAGTCCCAGGATTGAGTCTCACCGGTAGCAAACTGGAGGCCCAATGTGAATCAACCACTGTGGAAAGTAGGATACTGGGAAGCTCTGATGGCCACCTCTGGAGCCAAGGATGCGATTGGCTCCATCTGAATCATGAAGACTGTGAATGGTGGTTGGGCGGGAGGCTTTCCAAAAGAAAATGGGGGTGCTGCTACCAAAAGAGAGGGACTGGGAGCCTGGCTGGCAATAAGAGCCATTCATGGCAAGACTAACAGTGGGATCCTCACGCTTCCAGCTGGCACTGCTTTAAAGCAGCACTTTTTAGGGCTCCCGGTCCCTGGAGCCTGTACTCTGGGGCTGCCTTGCAGGGGCTCAGAGGACACCACTTCCTTGGGAAAGTATCAAACAGAGCTGCTGTGAAAGTTAAACAGAATCATTTTGTGAACTTGATTTGTAAACGGTGAAAACATCCTTCAAATGGCAGCGATTGTCCTTAACGTTATTTTAGAATAGGAGAGGGGAGGGGAGCTACAGGATGCTGGAACAGAACGGGGCTTAGAAATCATTGGCCAACGCCTGCCCCCCTTTTATAGTCATCACCACAAGGCAGCCAGGAGAATGAACATCAGATGCAGATCACACCATGTCCCTCCCCTGCCTAAACGCTCCACTGGCTTCCCTTTGCTGTTGGAATAGTCTCGATTCTCTGTCTCAAGGGTCCTTGGGACTGGTTCCTGCCCACCTGTTGGACTCCACACCCCTTTACCCACTCCTGCCATCCCCACGTGCTCCAGCTCATTTTCTCGGATGCTTTGCATGTGCCATCTTCTCTGCCCCCAACACTTTCCCCGAGATGTCCACACGGTGTCGTCATCACTAGGGTCTCCGCTGAAACATCACCTTCTCAGATTCCCCTGGCTGCACCAGAGTTGATGCCCTCCACAGCTTCTCCCTCCACGCGCTCTCATTTTACCCATTTTATATTCTTCACCAGTGGGAATTATCTCACTGATTTATTTGTTGGCTTACTTATTGTTAGTTCTCCTGCCTGCCACCCCCACTGGGATAACCAGATCCAAGAAAACAGGATCTACACATAGCACAGGCCCTGGCATATACTAGGGGATCAATAAATACTTGTTGAATAATTATATATGGATGGACAGATGGTTGGTGGATGGTGGGTGGGTGGGTAAGTGGATGGGTGAGTAGGTGGGTAGATGGGTGGATGAGTGAATGGACGAGTGGATGGATAGACAGGTGGCTAGATGGTTGCACTGAGCTCATGCCCTGTCTAGTCCTGCCTTCACTCTCTAACCTGTTTCTTGCCCTTAAAAAAAAAGTGTGCCCTGTTACCTCTTTAGATTAGGAACTGACTTAGAGCTTTAGTAGCTAAAGACCCTCCAGGCTCCCCACTTCACACCCGCTCACACATTGGCCCTAGTGACATCTGCTCTAGTTGCTGAATTCACCTGACTTCAAAGCCCATTAAACCAATCATTAGGAGGCTAATAAAACCCTTCCCCCTGCATGGGCACACCTCTGTCCTCGCCTGCTGCCTGCTGTCCATCAGCTGGGTCTGCTGTCACTATTGTCAGGAGCGGGTAGAGAGCTCACCAACCCCCTTGCCTGGCAGCCGTGCAGGTGAGCTAAGCACCTTAATCCTCACAGCAGCCCCCAGGGAGGTGTGTCACTAGGCCCTGTCCCTCCAGGGCTGTTCTGGAAGGTGGGAAGTGGGAGACAGCTTGTTTCTTTGAGGACCCTGTCTCTGAGCTGGGGGCCTGTGAGGTTGGCAGGGAGCGGCAGCCTTCCGTGAGCCGCCCTGGTGTCTCGGGGACAGAGGCTGGAGGAGGGAAGAAGTACTGCTGTGACCCTGGCTCGCTCCAATTGCTGAGGAGAAACAGAGTCCCAGGGAGCACGCAGGAGGCAGGGCGGTGGGCAACGACCCTGTCAGGAGCAGACCCGCTGGGCTGAGACCACATTCAGGGGACACCTTGAAGCGGGTATCAGGCCATTCTTAACATGAGATCCCAAGGGCAAGGGAGGCTTGTCTCCCATCTGGAAAATTCCATCTCAGTGAAATCTGATTGAAGAAAATATCAACTCTCCATGTCACTGTTGAGTGGGGGGCAGGGGAAAGTACACTGCAGAAGGATGCATGCAGTAAGAGGCAATGTTGTAAAAATCCTAAAATGAAGCAAAACGATGTTTAGTTATATCAACATATATACCTGTGTATACGCAGAGCAAGGCCCAGTGGGCTACATGCCAGACTTTTACCAGTGGTTCCCTCCCTGGAAAAATCTGAGATTTGGAACAGGGTTTTTCGTAGCCTTTTTAATTTTTTTTTTTTACAAAAATAAGGTATTCATGTTTTATATGTGAAATTTTAAATTAATTTTTAAAGATATTCACCAAGGATATAATTTAGAGTGTGAGGGTCAGACCTAGCTCTTGAAGGAAGTGGCATGAAGGGTCACAAAAGGGCATGAGAGGGTGCCTGCTGGCATAGGAGCCCCTTCCCACCCACCTCGAGCTGAGCCCGCTGGAGACACATTCTGTGGGTGCCGCCTTTCACCTTGAAGCATCCCTGAGACAGGCCACCTCCGGATGACCCTCCTTGCAGCTCCCTCCAAGACCCCACCTTGAGGGGGCTGAGGCAGGCCCAGGAATCAGTTCCAGGGCTTGGGGAGCAGGGAGGGCGGGAAGCCAGGCCCAGAGAAGCCAGCAGTGTTCTGCTCCACTGACCCCACAGCGCCAGGGCTGCAGCGCCTCTGCTTCCACCCGGCCAAATGACAGTGTCCGCGTGCTCATGCAAGGGGGGTTATTTTATTAACCAGAGAGATTAAGCATTGCTCCTTCTAATTACCAGTTTAATTAGCCTTGGTGCACAGTATGTACTAACCCCCAAGAAACTGAGTCAGAATTGCTGTGCTGGGTGAGCACCACCCATCTGCTGTGCGCTAGCTTCAGCTGGCCCTCAAGGGGCCAGGGCAGTGGGCTCTGAGAGCCAGGGGTGGAGCAGGGGGAAAAGTGGGCAGGGGTTGTCAGGAACCTCTCTGGAGGGCCTGGCCCTGGGTGCTGTATTCCAACATGGCCACCTCTCCAGCAGCCCTTCTGCTCGTGACCCTGTGCAAGGTGACTGCAGAGAACTCAGCCTGGGCCACCCCATTTGTGTCTCCCAAGTATATGCAGGGTAGCAACATGCCCGGGGAAAGCCCAGAGCTGGAAGACTTGTGTTCAACTATCACTTAGTGGATGGTGCTGCTGCAGGTGCTGCCTTAAATGCCCCCAGCCTCAGTTTTCTCATCTGTGAAATGAGCACAGTGATACCTAGGACATCGGATAATTTCTGAGGTTTAAAGAGAACAGAGGTCAAGATGCCTTGTAAATGATAGTTGTTCATCCATTCATTCAGCACACATTTATGGACTGTGCACTATGTGTTGGCAAAAGTAAGCAATGATGAATGGGGAGAACTTAGGGACCAAGTATCTGGCTAAGAACGCCCTATGTGCATGCACACATGCACGTGCACACACTCATTCCTGACTGGTCACAACATCCCACACTCGGCACACACCTCACAGACACTTGCACACCACACACGGGCACACACATTCTCCTTCATAGCCATGAACAGAACACACAGCATCTCAGAAACACGCCTACATGCATGAAGACGACAGCATGGATCCCCTGTTCTCAGATGCATGAGGCCACGGATGTCATATTCATAAGTGCAAAGGCTCTGGTAAAGGGGTTTTTATACACGTATTTATTTAAAAGCTTATCAAAACCCTCACCTAGTCTCCTCTTCCCTAATGCAGTGTTGTTGGAGCCTCCTGATGTCTGTGTGGGAGGGTGAAGATGGGAGTGTGTGTATCTGCATATTCACGAGAGAGAAGCCTTTCCATGCATTTGTATGTGGGATGCACCAGCGTGTGTGTGCACGCGATGTGCATGTGTGTGTGTGTGTGTCCAGGTGTGGAGTGTGGGGTTGTGTTATGCTCATGCTTCTTAGGACCTTTCGCTCATACCCAGTGTTTCTCAACCTATTTTTCACTCTTGCCCTCCCCCCACAAGGAGCCTAGAAGACATTTTTTTCCTAATAACCCTCTCTCTGAAATTCTAATACCACAGATACACTGTATATCTGTTTATGTACTATATATAGATTTGTACTTTATATAGAGAAAGAGTCAGATTTTTTTTACCCACCTCCTCCCCCAAAGAAGCAATTTCCACTGCCTTGGGGGGGGGCAATACTGCCCGTGTTGAGAATTCATGATGTAGAACCAAGAGTTTCTGGTTCCAGGGGCCTGTGGCCCCTGACATTATGTGCCATGATTCCCAGTCTCAAAGGCCTACCTGGAACCCTCTGAAAATGTAGATTTCTGAGCCCCACCTGGAGATCCCATAATAGGCTTGGGAAGGAGTCCAGAAACCTGTGTTTTAGCCAATTCCCAGGGGATTCTGATGCCCTGGCTGAGGAAGGACTCTGGGGCCTTAGGGGGTTTAGAACAATCAGGGACCATCATGCCTGAGGGGAGAGGGTCTGTCTGGAGCCCCCACTGAGTCCTAGAGAACTTGGAATCAGCCCACAAAGGCTGGGACCCTGGCCATCAAAGCCTCTTTATATGAAGGCTACCCCAGGCCTCCCCAAAGGAGGCTGGGGGAGACTGATGGCTGGACCAGAATCACTCCCACCGACCAGGACTTAGAGAAGACATGATGAAGAGTGTGACCCCAAGACCAGGACCATGTGGTTGGAGTCTGGAACAAACACTGACCCAAGGTGTCTGCAGCCCCATTTTCCATCTGCTTGATAGACCCACAGATGTTCCCGCTACACTGACCTAAGCCTCCTTTCTAGGAGCCCCAGCTTCCTCCCAGTCCTGGGCACTCAGTGTGCCAGGCACTGGGAGAGGGTGCAGCTCACCTCAGCCTGCCTACCAGACCACTCCAGGAATTGGAAGGGGCGCTCCAAGCTGTCGGGGGTTGGAACTCCATCTAGGAGTTGCCAAGGAGCTGGTGGCAAAATCAATAAAAAACAGAGACCCCCTACCTGGCTCTGCCCTTTGTAGGTGCCAAAGAAATGATCTGCCTCTTTGGAGGACTGGACCAGTGCCAAGCCCCTGCCCTGGATGTCTGAGTGATCAGAACACAGGGGACTCATTAACATGCTGTGGGCAGTGGTCCAGCAAAGGGCTGCCATGGGACAGATGGGAGCCTGAAAGAGGGAGGGAGGGGTCATCATGGTGGCCAAGGTTGGGGCAGAAGTAACTCTGAAAGCATGATGGCAGGAGAGGGGAAGGTGGGATGAGAGTGGATGGGAAATGGAGATGGAGCTGGAGCTGGAGGGAGCCTGGAGAAAGAGCAGGGAGGCGGGGACACTGCGGTCTGGTGGGGAAGCCAGGAAGGCATCCTTCTCCCTCTCTTAAGCTTTTAAAGGCATCAGAGCATCTTGCTAATTGCTCATCTCCCAGAGACGCTAATGAAATTAACTCTGCAAAATGCTCATCAGGTCATCTGCAGAGGGCACAGTGCCAGGCTTCAGCTTGGTCCAATCCCGTCCTCCTCCTCAGCTCCTCCTGCCCCTTCCTGACGATTCCCCGCCCCCACCTTTTCACAAGGCCCTCCAGCAGGGAACACATCACCTCCAAACCTTCCTGAGAGTGCCCAGTGGGGACACTAGAAATGGGGGCTGTGTAGCCAGGGAAACCTGAGAGTCTGAGATGGCAATACCACGGAGCTCATGGAGCTGGAAAGGTTGTCTCTGGGTGTGAGCATTTCTTTGTGCATGTTTCTGAGTGTGTGTGTGCATGCGTGTGTGTGTGTATTGGATGTGATAGCACATATATCATAGGAGCATGTATCTCTAATAAAACCATTTATTAGACTGAATGTTCTTTCAATCACTCAGCAAACATTTCTGGAGCAGCATCTAGGTTTAAATCCTTGCTTGACCCCTTACAGACTGAGTGGCTTCAGGCAAGTTACCTACCCTCTCTGTGCCTCAGTTTTTGTATCAATACAATGGGGATGATGAGTATCTACTTCATAAGTGATTGTGAGAATTGAAACAGAAAACCATAAGGAGCTTAGTTAGTCCTGTGCTGGGCATGTGTTGAGGTCTCAAGAAATCTTGGGCACTGTTCTTGGTCCTGGAAGCGAGGAGATGGCAGGTGCTGAGCTGAGGCACAGGAGAGGTCCAGGCAAAAAGTTCTCAAATACAATAGCATGGGGCAGCATGGGGAATAGGCATGAGAATAGTCTGTGCAGGAAAGAAGTGGGATATGTGTAAGTGTGTTTACGTGTATGTAAATATATACAGGGAACTTATGCATTTTTATCGATTGTGTTCTGTTGCGAGCGTGCGCCTGTGTGAGTTGGGTGTGGGAAGTGCATGTATGTCAGGAGCTGTATGGGTGCTGGCATTCTCTCTCTCTCTCTCTCTCTCTCTCTCTCTCTCTCTCTCTCTCTCTCTCTCTCTCTCTCCTGGATTCAGGGCATGGGTGGGTATTGGGGTTCTGTGTGTGGAAGGGACTGGTCCAGATGTTGCTGGGGGTCCTCTGAAGGGGATTATTTCTAGTTTTCTCTCCCCTCTTCACCCCCACACATTCTTCACTTGTCTGGTGACCCGGCTGTCATTCCACCCTAACTTACAACTGGAAGGACATCTATGTGTTCTCCCACAGGCTGCAGACTCCCCCAGTGGGTAGCGCTGAATTTGCAAACAGTAGGCACTAATAAATGCCTGCCCTATCCTGGGAAAGGCTCTAGAACAGGCATCTAGAACGAATGGTCCTGTATCATTCTTTCAAATGCAAATGAAAGAAACCCAAATGGGCTTAAACAACAAAAAAAGGGAATGTATTGGCTCATGTAACGGAAAAACCTAAGATATATCTGACAGCTTCCAGAACAGCTGGATCAAAGGATCTTGAATGGTGATGAACCAGGATTCAGCATCTCTCTCTTCTCCGGGCTCTGTACTTCTCTGTCCAGGCTGCAATCTCAAACATGTGCTCTTTACATCATGGCAGCTCCAGGGTCTCCTCTTCTCTTCTCCAATAAGAAAAGAAATTCTTCCTCTCCTTAGTTACAACAAAAGTCCTAGAAATGAGCCTGAGTGGCTTGACTTGAGTCATATGTGCATCCTACTCCAGTGAATCACTGTGTTTCAGGGGACAGTAGATGCTGAGAGGCCAGGCTAAAGTATATGTCATCCTCTGGAACTAGGGTGGGGTAACCCCACACAAATCTCATGCACTGACAGTGGGGAGGGGGTAATCCCTCAAAGGAAAGACGGGAAGATGCTGCTTTCAGAGGACAGAAGTTAGATGCTGAGCAATGGGCAGATTTGGATATTGGGGTCAGGGCAACGACCATTAAGGGCCAATGTGAGGTCACCAAGAGCAAGTCTTACCTGCCGAACTACCTGTTTGATTGGGTTACTGGCCTGGTGGATCAGGGCGAAACTGGATGCCCATGAGTCTGGGGCTCCGCAGGGTCTTTCCACTTATTTAGTGAATGCAGCAGTGAGATGTGAGCTAAACAATGGTATGGTCTCAGTGGACGAAGGAAAAGCTGACTTTATTGTCCTAGAGCAACTTGCAAGATAGTCTGGAGTGGGGACCCACTAGGCTCTGTCCTTGGTCCTGCCCTCAGCCACCTGTTTAGTAAGGACTTGGTTGAAAGTATGTATGACTCCCCCATCTCATCTGGGAATGATAGGAAACTGAAGAAAATAGCAAGTACCCTGCCTGACAGCCTCCACATCCTGAGAGAGTTCCATATGGGAAAGAAGGATTAAACGTGATATGATGGAAAAGAATTGGGATGAAATGAAGCCTCTACATTTAAATTCAGAAAGCCAGTAAGCCAAGGGTAAATAGGAAACACTCAGTTGTTGGCAGCACCTATGGCAAAGATTTAGGACAGTGTGCCTCAAAGTGCAGTCTTCAGACCACTGGCATCAGTAGAAATAGCTAGGGGAAGGGCTTGGTACAAGCACAGATTCCTAGACATAGTATCAGGATAGGGGTAGGGCCTGGATATTTGTATGTTAACCAGCATCACAGGAGCTTCTGGCATATCTCCAAGTCAGTGATGGCCTCGCCACAGGCTCTGACGTCCCCTGATCCAGTATGCATTAACAGTGTGATGTCACAACCAACATCTAATTGGGACACTGCTTGTGCATCAGGCCACATGGGCAAGAGATGTGCTGACTCCCTTTAGGAAGTACCTTCAGAGAAGCAGTCTCGCTGGAGAGCACCTGCAGTGGGGGACAGGTTGTCCAGGACAGGACCCCAGAGCCCCACTGCTATGCAGTGACAAAAGCAGAACTGTTTGGCCTGGAGGGGGGAAAATTCCAGATAGACCCAGATTTTGTGTTCTGAAACAAAAAAAAAGAAACATTCTTCTGAAATAACAAAAGGAAAAGAGGCAGCACACATGCTTGATGTGGCCCCAGAGAATGAACCCAGTGAGGGGCAGATTCTTCCTCCCTAGAGAGGTGTCTGGCCAGCAGAATGGTTGGAGGGGAACCCCATGCCCTGTCACTGGGATATTGCAAGGAGGCTGCACACACTTGTTGGGGGTACCACCTAGATGACATTTGGGCCCTCTCTCCCTTCGAATCTGGGGCTGAAGGGCAAAGAGGGTTGGAGATGCCAGGAACCCTTCTCCCACCTAGTCATCTACCTTCCGGTCTGAGTCAAACCTTCCTGGCAGCCCTCCTGATTCCTAAGCAGAATTCAAGTGAAATGTGTATTCCCTCATCTTCAAAGGGCCTACTGCTCCTTTCTCTGACATGCCCTGAGTATCACTTGGAAGGAGACAGTTTAGCTGAGATCTGCGTGACTAAAAGGAACCAGCATATGAAGATCTGGAGACAGGGTGTTCCAGGAAGAAACGCAAATGGGAAATACTGGAGGTGGGGATGAGCTTGGATGCTGGAGAAACAGAAGGGAGGCCACCATGGCCAGGGCAGAGCAGGCAGGGGACAGGTCACACTGGGCCTGGAGGCTGTGGTCATCATTAACGCTGCTTTTACATATTTCAGCTGCTGCTGTCCAGGTAAATGGCAGGACTGCACTTCCTGGCCCTCTTGGATGGGGCCTGTGGGGCCAGTTCTGGCCAATGAATGGTGAATGGAAGTGACATGTGTCATTTCTGGGCTGAGCCATTGATTGCTGGTAAGTGTTCTTCCAGAGCCCTCTTTTCCTCTGCCTCACGGACCAACCTCATAGCTCCCAGAGTGGCTGCTTCATCAGCCTGGGTCCATGAGTGAGGGTGGTCTGGAGCAGTAGACCCATGATGGACAAATGAGAAATAAACCTTTGTTGATTTAAGCCATTGAGATTTGAGGACTCTTTCCTACCACGGCATAACCGAGTCTATCCTGACTGCTATACAGACCATTCTATTCTGTCTGAAGAGAGAGGGCCAGGGAAGTAAACACATCAATGGAACTGAACAGAAAAGGAGAATCTTTCCTTTCCTGTACTTCAAACCTTATTCCCAAATTTGAATCCCAGAGCAGAAACTGCAGGAGGAGGAAATGTAAGGAGTATGGACATTGAAATTAAACCTCCCAGGGACACATCTCAGCTAGCCCTGCAATCATTGAATAAGGTTGGCCCTGGGCATAAGGCACTTCCCTTTCCCCCAAGGCTCAGTTACCTCATCTGTATAATGAGGATAATAAAGTTTATTTAACAGGATTGCATGTGAGGATCAAACCAAATTATAAATGAGGTAAGGACATAGCAGAGTCTAGCACACACCATTGTGATATCATCTCACATTCCAGCCCCCAATCCCAGTCCTTCATCCTCAACCACCTCTCTCCAGTGCCCAAACCCAAGTTCCTAATCATCTCCCCGAGAAACCCCAAATGCAGGTCCTGCTACTGTTTCACCTCACCTACCCACCTCTTCTCTAAGAGCAGGGTGGGTCCTGGTGTCAGAGGGAGCAGCCTGGAAACACAGCACTCCCCCCGCCACACACACACCCCAGTTGGATAGACTGGCCCTCCTGACATGGCATACATACAAGCAACCCCCAAAGCACAGTTCAAAAACCAGAAGCTGGTGGATATTTGTGGACATTTTCATCTGGGCTCATTAGAGGTTTAATTTTTTTTTAAAAGATTTTAAATCAGAAGATTTTACATACAATTATTTCTACTGAAATCTACGGGAATATTGGAAGATATGCACAATACTGAGCCCCAATTCCACACACACACACCCCAACTGGCACCTGGAGCAGAAGAACCAGCTGTCCCTTTAGATGGGACCCTGTGCCCAGTCCCCAGCGCTGGCGTTTCCTCCTTGGCGCTGAAGCCCAGTGATTGCAGATGTGTATTTAGACATTGGCTGATTTTTTTATATATCTATAATAGAATTAAAAGGAAAGCAAAAGCATTTCTCATAACCTTTCTCTATCAAAAGTAGGAAACAAAAGACATACCAAGAGAGGGCCTCATGTTTCAAGAAATATAGGCGAGCTCATATCTCTTTGTGGAGCGAAGACCACTCATATTGCCCAGCGTGCAACATCCATTTGTATTATCGTCGGGCCACTGTAGACGTTTTAGTTTGAGATCCTGCCCTCACGCTTCTCATCCCCCTCCCCACCCACCGTAGAGCCCTCTCCTTTTCTGACTACTCGCCCAGTGCATTTGATACGCGCTTATCATTTCCTTTCTCATTCTAGGTAACCCTCTGTTTATTTTAACCCGATTAGGGAATGGGGGTGGGGAACAGGAGACTCCAGCAGCAGTCCTTGCTGGAGGCTCCGGGAGACGACGTGACTTGCCCAAGGTCACAGAGCTTGAAGGCGGAGGCGCCTAGTCCCTATCCCAGGTCTCTCCAGCTCCTACAGTCCAGCTAGCTCCTTCACGCCCACGTCTCCCGCGCTGTGCGCGCTCCGGACGCAAACACTGCGCGCCCAGTCGGATACGCTGCGCCCTGGGGTTGTTTTCCTTAGGCTAACGGCGCCGTGGGGTTAGGGAAACCTTGGGTCATGCTGGGGCCTACCAGGTTACGTGCTTGGGACTGCAGGTGGTCCGGAATCTGAGCTGCCAGGGCACCTATGCGGGCGGGCCGGGGCCGGGGCGCTCTCCCGCAGTCCCCTATCCAAGCCGCGGGCTAGTGGCGTACCACGGCGCGCTGACGGCCTCGGAGCGCAGCCCGGAGGCGGGGAGTAGGGTGGGGTGCGGGGAGAGGACTGCAGCGGAACCTGCCCCGGGCACCCCGGCCCGGGGTGGCTTTCTGCAGGCTGGCGCCGCGCCGGGGTCGCCGCAGCCTGGACCCCTCCCGGGCCACCTGTGCGCAGACTGGGTCCTGGGAGAGCCCGGATCCGAGAACTGATCCACTCCGGGTTTCAGACTCCTGGCCTGGTCCCTGGAGACCGCGAGGGGCGGTGGGAGGCCCCCCCCGCCCACCATCCCAGCCCCTCCCTGGGGGAGCTTCGAGCATCACCAGGAGGGATCCCTGGAGCTGGGGGTCGCCCGCGCGTTAGGCACCGGGCGGCTGGGCCCCTCCTTCCTTCCCCCGCCCCGCCCTGCCGCCGCCCGGCTCCGTTACTCCAGTCCGTGTTTTGCGGCGCCCGCCGGCCCGCTACCCGGCTGCGGGCTCCGCGCGGCGGCTGGCTCGGTGCGCGGCGCGGCTGGCGCTGCGCTCCGCCCTGGCTGCATTGCTGCGCTCCCGGTGCCCAAGGGAGCCACGCGCCGCGTGCGCCCCGCAGCCCGCCGCCCGGAGGCAGCGCAGTCCGCTGGCATGGGCCCCGAGGGCGCCCCAGGCTGGGGCTCTGGGCTGAGGCGCTGAAAGCCGCCCTCCCGCCCACGGGGCCCTGCGCCCGGCCAGCCCGCCCGCCCGCTGCCATGGCCGTCCGGCCCGGCCTGTGGCCAGCGCTCCTGGGCATAGTCCTTGCCTCCTGGCTCCGCAGCTCGGGTGAGTCACGCGCACACTCTGGGGAGGCTTGCGGGGAATCGTGCGCGCGAAAGCTTGCTGCTTTGGGGGGGTCTCTGACCCGCGGTGCGGGACCCAGTTGGGAGCCCCCCGAGGCCAAACTTTGAGAGGCGGGACGCGGGGGACGCCTCTCGCTGCTGCTTAGCTTCCCCGCGCGCTACCCCGGAAGCCTGGGTTCTGCCAAGTCCAGGAGCAGCTGTTCGCACGCGGGGCTGGCGGGTGTAGGCGCCCCACGCCTCCGGGCGGGGGAAGTTTGCTGTTTGTCCGGCCCCAGAGCAGGGTCAGGGGTTTGAATCAACTCCCCAGGGAACCTGACTTTAAGGGTCGTAGATTAGAGGGTGTTTGACCACATCCCGGTCGTCTGGAAATCGAGGGGGGGTGGTTAAAATACCTCTTCCCGGTAGCATCTGCCTCAAACAGCTACTCACAGTTCCCAGCTTGGCACCTGGCCTCTGCCCACGTCCAGAACACAGTGTCCTCCTCTGTCCCCGCCACACACGCTCGCACACGTACACACTCAGGCGTGGAGGCGCATACACCAGCCCCCAGCCCTTGCCGCCCGCACAGAGCACTGCGCCCCCGGACTGGGACTGTGGCTCCAGGCTCCCCTGGTGCGTGGGGGCCGGAGTTGTGTGCGGTGGGTCCACTGCCGCTCCCTTCTCCCTTTCACGGCACAGCCCTTCTTCCTCCTTTCGGTGTTCCACCGGCCACCCTAACCTGCTTGGTAACTCAGCCCTCAGCCCACCTCCTTTGGCGGGGTGGGGGGTCCCCTGCATCCTTTGTCTGCTATTCCTGAGCTTCCACTCAGGATGAGCTGTTGGGGCCCCCTGATCTCTGCCCCCCCCTCCCCACCCATGCAACTAGCAGGGCTGAACTTAACGTGTGTATGGTGGGGAGGGGTCATTTACGTGATCAAGGGGGCATGGGGCTGGCCCTAGCAATTCTTGATTCTTGCTGCCTTGAGAACGTGGGGGGTGTCTCCCAGCCTGTCCAGGCCATTGTTATTCCCAGGGGTGTCAGGAGGGAGCGTTGGTGTTCCTGAGATGCAAAGCCAGACTGATAGATCAATGAAAGATTGCTCAGAGACCAGCCCGATGATTGAGACTGATAGCTGTTTCTTTAAGGGTCTCTGCGTAGTACATCCTGCACCCACCACTGCCTGACCACCCTCCCATCCAGCCCCCTCAGTCCTCCCTTACCCCATCCCATTCACTCTATCGCCCTTCTCCATCCCCCCCCCCAATCCTCACTTTAACAAACCCTTCTGCCCCATGACCTCCCCTTCTAATCCTGACTGAGCTGGAGGCTGCACTGCTGCTGGGTTTGTGTTCATGTTGCACACATGTGCGTGTCAGGAGTGTGTGTGCCACACTCAAGGGGTGCGGGTTGCACCACTGACCATGGTAAGCTGGGGGTATTCATGGTGCTCACACAAGAAAGGTGTTTCCAGATACTGAGTAGGTGACCAGGGAAGGTTTACTGAGTCGAATGTGTGAGAGGTCTGTGTGATCATGTCTGCATGTTGCCCATGTGAACACGTGTGAGGGCTGTGAGTTGGCATGTGTGCCCTGGTGACGACAGGGCCTGGAAGTGTGTGTAGCACTGGTATGTGTGTGGCCACACATGTGTGATGGTTTTGAGCAGTTGCACAGGTGAGCATGTATAGATAAGTAGGTG
This sequence comes from Hipposideros armiger, assembly GCF_001890085.2. Classification (NCBI taxonomy): domain Eukaryota; kingdom Metazoa; phylum Chordata; class Mammalia; order Chiroptera; family Hipposideridae; genus Hipposideros; species Hipposideros armiger. The sequence continues at coordinate 1,050,862 of NW_017731592.1, forward strand.
ACAGGTGCTGGTGCATCAGGGCACCACAGCCTGGGGGGAGGGGTGCCACATGGATTCCTCAGGAGGCCGTAGAATAGGGGAACTGCATCTCTGGTTGGTGGGGCACCTGTTGGGGCCAGGTCCATGGTTTCCAGGGAGCTGACAGGTAGGCCCTAGTGCCGTAGGGCTGCCCTGGAGCACAGCCTGCCTCTGGGCATCCACTCACAGGCCTGTGGGAGGAGCTGCTGAAGGGCATGGAAGGGCCCTCATTCTCACCTGGGACCCTTACTCCTGTCCCCCACAGGCTCTGGGCACATGTGCCCAGGCAGGTCTGGCCCTGCAATGACCCCGGCTTCTCCTGCACCGCCCATCAGCTTCTCAGCAACAGTAGCCAGTGAAGAAAATGTGTGTGAGTGGCCAGCCAGGTGGCAGGGGGCGCCGGGGGCCAGCATGGACAGCAGCCTCCTGCTCCCCAGGCCAGGCGCCCACCCTGTGTCACACAAAAGCCTGTCTCTTCAGCACACTCACTTGGTAGGCCCCTCTTTGTGTCCTCGCTCGCACACAGGGACTGACCAGCCTCACAGGATTTTCCCATTCACACCCAGTCACACAGCTGGGACCTGCCTCTCTGCCCCTGTGGACCACACACACCTGTCCTCTGTATTCACGCAAACCTCTGCAGTCCTTGAGGGAGGGGCCCGTGGGGAGCTGGCTCTCCTGAAAGGAGGGACTGAGGAGCACCGAGCCGTGGCATTGCCCATCCTGACCCCAGTAATCTGTCCTGGTGGTCTCTTCCTCAGGCCCCACCCCCATCCTCAGAGCTGGTTTTGGACCCCTCTGTCCATCCCCCAACTCCAGACTGGAGCAGTTGGTTGCGGGGAGAGTGTCTTAATTCTTCAGGGCTAAGAGATACCCTGCACTCACTCACTCTCCTTTGGGGATGGAATGGGTTAGATTTGGGGCCCCCAGGTGTCCTGACTCCCCTTTACCTGTATTGGGAAGGGCTTCCCTCAGGAGCCCAGGGATTAGCATTGATCCAGGTACCAAACCCCCAACCAAGAGGCACTGGCCTGGTTCCTAGGAACAGCAACTTTGGCCTCAGCTGGGGTCCAGCCCCCCCCCTTCCCGCCTTTACATACCTTCCTCCTGCCTGGTGCTGCTTTAGGCCCCAGGGTGGGGGACTCCCCCAGGTAAAGACTAATGCTAGGCTTGTCGCCTGAGAACATGTGTCTACACACATGCATGCCTGGGCCTGCTCATTCCAGGCCAACTCTGTCCTGCTGCCCCCGCCCTCCCAGGGACCCTGCCTCCCCCCGCTCCCCCTATTCCGCCTGCCCAGGGCTGGAAACCTTAGACTCTCTCTCAGCTCTCCTGTCTCCTTCACGCTTCATGTCTAATCTGTAACTAAGTCCTCTAGCTCAGTCCTACTTGTGACATTGCTTGCGTCCCCCCTCCTTTTCACACCCCGCAGGCCCTTTCTCCTTCACCCTTCTCACCTAGACCAGTGCCATGGCTGCCCCCGCTCATCCCCCTCCTGAGCTTCCTCCGTTTAGACTAATGCTCCAGCTGCCCAGGCTGGAGCCCCACTAGAACGCTTTCTGTGCCTCCCCAGTGCCTGTCTCTAACCCCAAGCCTGGGGGCCCTTAGGGAAGCCCCTGAGTTACCATACTCCCCTGGGCTGATCCATTGGGAGGGGGGCGTCCTTCCTGGTTCTGCCTGCTGGTGGACTGGACATCCATACCCCCCACAAGCTCCAGCTTCTGAACTGTAGCTCCCTTGCCTTACAGAACCATGTCCCCTGGCCCTGCCAGCCATGCTGCCTACCCTACACCCCAACATCCTTGGCTCTATCCAGACCATTCTGCTGATCTCAGCCCACAGTCCTCTAAGAGGCCTTCCTACCTCCTCCCAGGGCCCATGCAGGGGCTGTAGCACAGTGAGGAGCTCTGAGTGGGCTGCAGGACAGAGGTGCTGGTTCCTTGGCCCTGGAAGGCATGTGGGGCTTGGGGGCCACTGCCAGATGACTCTGGCCTGAGCCACTTTGTCATTCACTTCACTGCTTCCCACAAGTATTGCCATTGTCTATGGGGCTAGGACCCTGCTCTCAGCCCCCAACATGCTTGGAGTCACGGCCAGTAAAGTGCTTCTTTTTTCTCTTTATTTCCTCCTCTTGAGTTTGGGTTCTTTGGCTAGGCAGGGAGGGCTGCTGTGCCTGGGGAGAGGGAAGGAAGTTTGCTCTGCCCCCCTCAGCAGCCCTCCCCATCCCTGTCCCCAAACACAAACTGCCCTGCTCCAGGGAGACTGGAAATGACATCAGTCCAGGGCAGGGATGAGCAAGGTGACCCCCACCATGGGGTGGCTGTGCCCCGGCCCATTACACAAACGGCAAGCCAGCTCTCATGAGTGTCCGTGTTTGTGGGTCCCTTGCACAAGGTGTATATCTGTTATCTGTTGACTAAGAACCTCCCTGCCCACTCCCACCCCTCCCAGGCATAGATGTTCCCAAATGGGTGTGAATAATGTCATTCTGGGTCCCAGACCTGCCGACTCAAACCCCTGGAAGGTGGAGCTGAGGGGCACTGAGCCATAGCATTGCCCATCCTGGCCTGACCATTTGTCCTGGTGGCCTCTTCCTCAGGCCCCACCCCCTATCCTTATGGCTAGAGTTGACATCAAGAATTAGGCTGCTCTGTGCAGCACCTACTCTGGGCTCCTGGTTGAGGCTGAGACCCAGGAGAGTCTGGCCCCTGGGCCCTAACCATCCTTGCCACCCAGATTGGCATTCAGCTTTCTGTGACTAATTCTATACAGCCCACCCCTTGATTCTTCTTGTCTGCTCCCATGAGAGTGGCATCGGAGAGTCCTCCTGCCTTTGGGGGAGCCTTGGCCCCCTCTTCCTGTCAGGTGGAGTAGATAAGGTAGGGGCTTTGGAGGCAGACGAGCCTGGGTGGCAGTCTAAGTCACCTGACAAGTAACTTTTGCTCCCCAGCCTCTCTCACATCTGTAGAATGGGGTCACATCTGCTACCTGGGGTTTTAGTAATAAGTTGATGAGCAACATAGAGAGAGTGCCCTAGGGTGGGCCCTGACTTGGACCAATCTCCTATGGCTTGCTTGTCTGCTTCCTCCATTTTCCTGGCATTCGAAGGGGCACGAGTTAGGACAGGGCGGGGTCTTAAGCTGCTTCAGAGCCCAAGCCCAGAGACAGGAGAGAAGTTCACTCAAGTGAGCCGCTTCACTTCTAACTGCTCCAGCCCCAAACAGGAGCCCCAGGCAGCAGTCCTTGCCCCCACCCCCCATCTGCACATACACCACCGCCTGCAGGGACTCAGGCCTGATTCCTCCAGAGCTTTCTTTGGGGTTTCTGTGAAGACGACGATTTGGGCTCAGCTTGTCCTGGAACTCTGTGCTGATGATCAGCCCTGACACTCAGAACATGGCAGGAAAGGTGGGTGGGATCCCTGGATGGAACTCAGTTCTAGTCTTGGCTCTGCCATTTGATTGCTGTGTGATCTTGGACAAATCACTTAACCTCTCTGGGCTGTTTGTCTCTTTGTATACTGAAGGATTGGACTTGATGACTCTCTTGGGGCACAGGTTAGTACCCAGGGAGGCTGCCGTGGGAGTCTGGGGTGGACTGTGCAGGTTTCCCCAGGTATGAGGACCTGCCCACTACCTGCTAAAGCCACCAACCACCCTGGTGACAGCTGCCTGCATTGCCTTGGAGCGAGGTAACTGCTATGGCAGGGCTGAAGGTGGCTGTGAGGCAGGGGAAGAAACTGAAACCTTGCACCCAAGCCAGGAAGCAGGGCTCTGCTTTAGCTGGTAAACACCTCCAGTGGCAGAAACAGGCCTTGTTAAGGCCCCCAGAAGGTCAGAATGCGAGTGCCTGAGGCCCACCCTCTTCCTGGGCACTGATGTCAGATGCTGGAAGCAGGCTTTTGTCCCAGGAGCCAGACCCCAGGCAGGTGGAGGAGGTGGTTGGACAGTTGAGTTGGCAGGGGTCTGGGTTTAGACCAGGGCTGGAGTTAGGGTGAGGCAAGGGAGGTGCCTTGGGTGCAGACTTTAAGTTACGCAAGTGCAGGGTCAGCCCCTGAGAGTGAGTGCCTCCTTCAACTTTGTGCCCTTGGCATGCTCGTGCATCACCCTAGTCCTGGCCTTGGATCCTCTCCTCCCTGCATGTCTTCAGTTTCCCTGTCACTCAAACGGAGTCATAAAGGGGACCTACCTCACAGAGTAGTCGTGCAGATTAGGCGGCCTGATGCATGTCAATCCTAGCACACAGTAGGTACTCAGTAAATGTTTGCCATTGATGGTGATGGATATGGCAGAGGGCACTGTCCTGTCCTCTCCTTGGGGGAGAGGAGGAGTCTTTGGTGTCCTCTTTGTGAGAGAGGGTACAGCTAGGGGTCCAGGTGGGAGGGCAGAGACCTGAGGGGAAGCCTCCCTTTCGAGATGGGGACAGGCCTAGCATCTTTCCTTTGCCCCTTTTGATGCCCAGGGGCAGGGCATATAGAAGTTACTGGCTGTGGTTGTTGGCTGGCCCATCCCAGCCCTGTTTGAGATGGGGAGAAGGGAGACTCGCAGAGATCAGGAAAGGCCTGAGTGGCAGCTGCTCATCCCTAGAAGCAGGCCACAAAGGGGGGAAGTTTTAGATCCCACTCACGTGGGGGAGGGGGCCCTGAAGTCCCTGCCTGAGTCCCACCATGGTGCGAGCTCGGAGGGCCAGTTCCTGATAGGTGAGACTCCTAGACCAGCTCCTCCTTATGCCTGGATGTCAGAGCTGTGTCCGTCTGGAAGGCTCAGGGTCACCTTGAGCTCCAGGCAAACATGTGGCTGGGATTTGGGGAGGGGTAGTCAGTCTAGATGAACTGAGCCTAAGGGGAAGCTGCAGGACCCCTGGGGAGGAGGTCTGGACCCTGTATCCAGCCTCTGCCATACACCTCCCCAGCTAGGGTGGCAGGTGGAACTCCCAGTGTCCCACCCCAGCATGTCCAGCTGACAGCCTGAAGAGTGGTACTCCCCGAATTAGACCCTACCCCCCCCCATTGGGGCGGAGACCAGATGGGGTTGAGGGGCTGCTGGGTTTTCCCATGTCTGCATGTTTCCAGCTCTTACGCCCCCCCCCCGACACGCACACACACAAAAAGGGGTGCCAGGCGCAGGCAGGTAGAAGTGCTACCTTAGTGTCTCCAGCATGATGGGAGCCTACCCCCCTCCCAAGAACAGCCCCACCCCGTAATTCACGTACCTGGCGGGCAGGGTCCCGGGCTATATATAGGCAGGCCTTGGGCCAGGAGGGCTGCGGGACACGTGAGCAGCGCGGGGCGGCGGCGCCCGAGCCAATGGGAGCCCGAGCCTAGGGGACTGGCAATTAGCATCAGCGCCTGGCCACCGGACCACCCGGGCTCTGGGGAGGGGCGCCCAGGGCGTCGGGGTGGGGGTCTGCGCGTCCTGCCCCGCGCCCCCCGCCTTCGCCCCTGCGCAGCCCGGGAAAGGAACGCGCGGTGAACTCGGCGGCGGCGCGGGGAAGGGGCGGGGTCCCTCCGCCCGCTAGCCCGCCCGCGGCCGCCCGCCGGATTAGCGGCTCTTTGTTCGGGGCCTGTTAACAAGTTCCTGGCTGAGCGCTCGGCTGCCGCCCGGGGAGCAGGCGTCCAGCCTCCGGGCAGGCGGCTGGCGGCCTCCGCCGCTCCCAGGTTCCGGCGCCAGCTGCAGCCACCGCCGTCTTCCTGGCCCTGGCGGTGGGCCCCACTGATGGTCTGGGGCGTGTAGGACTTGCAGAGCCCCGGGCTGACCTCCCCGCGGAAGGGAGACCCCCCCATCCTCTGAACACCTCTTGTAGGCCAGTGGCTTCCAGTGTACCGCTGTGGTCGTCCCATTTTTCAGATGAGAGAGGGCAAGGTGTCCCAAGGTCCCCGCCATCCTGAGGTTCCAATCCAGGTCTTTGACACCCACACGCATTCTCCTTCTGCTAAGAGGAGAGAAGCCTGGGGCAGGACGAGCGAGAGCCTTCCGTGGCTGGCTGTAGACTGTCACTTTTTTTTATTCTTAACTAGTTTGGTAGTAACTGTAGCCAGTGCTGGGCTCTGCCTGCATCATCTGATCAGAGACTCAAGAAAACCCACGAGGTCGGTGAGGTTAGTCCCATTTATCAGATGAGGACACCGAGGCTCAGAACAGTGGCCGAGTTGGGACCTTGTTACTGCTTGTCCTGATCTTCCCCTAGTCCGCCTCCTCCCATGTGGCCATTTACTATCAGGGCCTTGTCTGGTGCCCCATGAATCTGAAAGACCACAGGAGAAAGTCAGGGGACCTTGAGTCTGGGACTAACCCCCTCACCGCCGAGAGCCCATTTTCTTCTCTACATCCCGCCTCCTGAACCACCACCCCTTCACTTCCTAAACCGGGGCAAGGTTGTTGTCCAGGCCACAGGATTTTGATTACAAAAGCCCCTGGGTGTTGGCTTTCTGACTCTTTCAAGGCCACATGACTCCATGTTCAAAGCCAGTTTCTTATGATGAAGGGGAACCCTTCCCAGTAAGCTCCCCCAAGTGGCCCTTGGCTCTTCCTTTTGGGGCCACTCAGGATGGCTTCACCCTTCTTATTTGTTTAGGACAGAGCTCCGGCCTGGCACCTCCAGTCCTCTAAGTAGCCTGGTTCTGAGCCCCCTCCCCAGCCCCACATCCTCACTACCTGCCTCTGATGTCAGTCTCAGGAGCTCGCCCCACTGTGGCACAATGCCCTCACATGGACTAGCACAGGATACTAAGTGTGTCTGTTGCAAATATTGGAAATCCCAACCCAGACTGGCTTAAGCCAAAAAAGGAGATTTATTGGTACATGTAACTGAGAAGCCAGGGATAGCAACTTTGGCTTCAGGCATGGTTGGATCCAGGGAGAACAGTGTGACCAGAATCCATCTTTGCTTTTGGGGCACTGGTACTGCTCTCCAACAACCTCTCCCCTCACAGTCCCAAGGTGGCTGCCAGGAGTTACTTACAGGCCCATTCTGGGAGTGTGTTGGGCGGGGGGGTGAGGGTGCAGAGAGCATCTCTTCCCTCAGCCATCCAACAAATGTCCAGGTCTTTCCTCATTGGTCCAACTCAAGTGCTGTGCCATGTGTGAGCCGGTCCCCACAGCCAGGGATCGTGGTTATGCGGTTGAGCTTGGGCCCAAGCCACCTATGCTACTGTCCTGTTACCCAGGCCTTTTGCCACCACTCACAGTTTCCTGTCCACAGAGAAGGGATGGGCACATCTTTCTCAGATTTAACCAGTATGTCATCAATACATTTTGCCTGAGTATTTAATAAAAATGCTGAATAGCACAGGGACATAGCCAGTGGCTCCAAGGTAAAGCCCTGAGTCTGGATCCACACTGGCTCTGTTAGAAAACGATGCTGGCCGTTCAACAGGCTTTGCATTCCCTTACAAGTGCAATCATCTGGTTCATAGATCTCTGTTTGCTGATCCGGAGAGATTTTATCAGGTACCTGGCTGAAATCCAGACACACCGTTTCCAGCCTGGCCCTGATCCACCAGAACAGTAACCCTGTAATAAGGGAAGCTGATCTGGTGTGCTGGGGCCATGGGGGTCCCAGCATGTCTCAGCGTCCCTGTCTCCCGTGGTCATCTGCAGCTGACTGAGAAACCCTACCAGAATTGTGCCTGAGGTTTGTATCAGGTCCACCAGTCTGTGGCTATTCTAGTTGTTGGGTTTTGTATCTGTCCAGCTTTCATCCCTGCTCCCACCAGAATGCAGCCTTAGTGGGTGTTTGGGGGGCCCCTTCATCTCAGCAGCAGGGCCCAGGTGAGACAAGTGATTTCCCCATCCTGGCTTCTTTCCTGTTTTAGAGCCCGCTTTTTAAGCCTCTTTTCCCTTCTATTAATAACTGAATTTCTCACCAGTACTTCCTTTTTTGCTTACATTCATGAGAATTGGTTTCTGTTGCTTGCACTCAAAGAACCTAATTGACCCCTTCACCGAATTCGACTTGCTTCCTTTTGTGAAAACTAGACTGCAGCTCACACATCTCCTGCCCATGACCACTCCCACTCTCTCAGAGGTCAGCAGTGGGTTCAGCAGGCCTCCTGCCTGGACCTGTGTGATTTACCAGGACCAAGAGACCTGACCTTATTCAGAACAGCCACTAGCCTGTCCTGACATCCCCTCTGGTCTTCAGTGCCTTTGTGCTAGAGTTAGTCCTCACTCTCCATTTCACTGTAAAATCTGGAATGGGGAGGCCTGCTTCCCAGTTCCCCACCCCCTCTAGTCAGCAGGCCCACCCTTTCCTGGTCCTCCTCCCCCAAGCCCCCTCCAGCCACACATTGCTTTTGCCTTTTCTACAAGCTTCAGCCTGCTCTGCATGGTTCTGTGCTCCATGCCTCTCATTGGTGACCTTGTCCTTGGGTTTGGGCCATCTTTCCATTTTAGACATGCTTGGCTAGACTCTGAACCTGCCTAGATGTCTTGCAGCCTCGCTGACACTTTTCTAGAGTCCTTTCTCCAGATGCTTGGGGATCACACAGCCAGAAGTATATCATTGAGACCCACCCAGTCTTCTCAAGACCCCTTTCTGTTCAGACCCTTAGCTCCACTGGGGAGCTTGTGTCTGCTGTGAATTGCCTGAAGCCCACCACCCATAGGCCAGGATGCCCTTCTGAGGGTGGTCAGCATTCCCTCCCAGCAGTGACATGCTGATAAATGTTTAACAGTTGGCTCTCTGGGAGGGCTGGGGGACTGATTTGCCAATTTCCGTGATGTAAATACTTCCACCACCGCCTATTTCAAGCTACCAATGTAATGTCGACTGGCTTGCAAAGTTCCAGACATTGTAATGATGGGCTCTCTGGAGCCAGGCTGAGCTCCATTTAGGAAAGGGGGAGTCGGTCAAGCAGGTCCGAGGGCTGACATTGTTTCCAGGGGTCTGGTCTGTTTGAAGATAATGTCATCTTTGGACTCGGACTTGGACTCAGCCACTGTGACCTGGGACTTTACGCGTCACCAGTAAAAACTGCAAGGGAGTTGTAAATTGGATTCCAGTGTCCGGGCGCCTCAGGATTAAGAAATTACTCTTTTCAGGTTAGGATTCTGTTAATTAATGAGATATGAGTAGCCCTGAGAAAGCGAATAAAACAGTTCTTCAGTTAATCAGTGAGGGGAGAAACGAAGAGAAAACAGATGAATATCAGGATGGATCAAACTGCAAACTAAGTTTAATTACAGGTGCCTAGATAGCGAGATATGTGGTTAGTCAAACTGCAAACTAGCTAACTCTAACTGCGTTACTGATTTACTGAATTTCACCCTTACAGAGAGGCCACAGTGACACTGAAGAGCCCAGATAGGCCAAGCAAGGACAACCCACCTACTGGCTTACAGGCTGGCCTGTGGCTTCAGGACTGGTCCCTGGCCACCCCCATCTTCCTCTACTCCCAAGTTGTAGGGACTCCAAAGCCAAAGGAGAAGAGGAATTCTGCCTGGCACCTTGGCATGTTGCGGGATTGGGCCAGACAGTGAAGGGAGGGGCAGAGCTCACAGGCATTCCCTGGTGACAGCGTGTGTATAGGGGAACCGGGAGGCACAGTCCAGCTGGAGCAGACAGTGCCTGTAGGGGACCAGGGAGCGACAGGGCTGGCTACATTGTTGAGCCAGGGAGTGACAGGCAGTGAGCAGTGTTTAAGGAAGATTAATCTAGCAGCACATAGAGGATGGATGGAAGCAGGGAGAGGCCGGAGGCAAGGAGACCAGCCAGGAGGCCACGGTGGTCATCCAGGCAAGAAATGACAAGGGCTGCCTTCCCAGTGAGCAGGCAGCAGGGTTGGAGTCAGAGAGATGGATGTGGGAGACACTGGAAAGGAGGAGCCTCTGGATGTTGCGTGTGGGGAGCGAGGGTTGGGGAAGAGGGAAACATGATTCAGAGATTTCAAGCCTGGGGAAGTGATGTCAGAAAAAAAAAATGAACAGGGAGCCAAGATGGAGGAAATGGCAAAAGAGCAAGAGGACTCCATGGGACGTGGACTCCACCAAGGCAGCTCCCCCGCCCCGCCTCTTCCCAACACACACAGGTCCTACCCAGAGCATGGCCCTCAGTCAGGGCACTTTGGCCACAAGCGACAGGAACTGGCTGTGGCCAGTTTAAGTCAAGGGAACGTAACAAGGTGGTCAGGGCTCACAGATGCAGTGGATAACGGAGGGACAGACGTAAGGTCATGTCCTAGGAGAGAGGTCCTCAAAAGGTCAGGGTGGCAATGGGGCTGTCCTGTTTAATTCAGGGCACTGATGGCAGGAGGGACGTGGATCTGCTTTGTTCTGTGTAATACTAGAGGGCAGGGCCAGGGCCAGCAGGTGAGACATAGGAGGCTGAGGAAGACCTTCCTAACAAGCAGTGACACGAGTACCCTTGAGGCAGCAGGCTCCCAGTTGGTGGGGCTGTTGAAATAGGCGCTGTCATTGAGGCCTGTCAGGGAGACCGTGGTCAGGTGGCAGGTGGCCTTGGAGAGGACAGGGCTTCAGAGCTGACCTGGACTGCACTCCCAGGCCCACCCTGACTTGTGTTGTCGTTTCTCTGGGTCCTACTGTTGACTACTCAGCCCACATTCTCACATGCCCATGACCTCCTCCCCAACACCACATGGTCCTGGTGGGACTGTCAGTCATGGGGCCCATCTTCCTCCCAGGGGAAAGCATGTGACCAGGCTCTGGAATCCCGGGGGAGATCGGGCATGGTGATTGGTCCAAGTTGGGCCAGCGGCAACCATTTTCCCTTCTGTGGAAAGCCTGGCAGCAGCGGTGAGTGAAGCCAAGGCACAGGGAGATCAGAGACCAGCAGGACGGGAGACGTCTTGGTGGCCCGGAGGCTCTGGGGACAGACTCAGGCCCTGTAGCTTTATTCTCTGTCCTATGAGCTGCCTCAACAGCCTTCCCAGTCCCTGAGCCAAGACCTTCCTCTTTTTAGGTTATGCCAGTTTGGGGTGGGTTTCGGTACCCCTAACCTGAAAGACATCTAGCACAGCAACCTCGGGAGAAAGACATGACCATGTAGGCAAGACATTTACCCAGAGGTGGCCAGGTGGTGCAGGGCATTTAACCCCCAGGTGGCACATAAAACATTTGTAAAAATAGAGAATTCACATAAAAGTCCAGATTTCAGGCTTCTCTTGAAAAGTAAGACCTGGTTACTGAGAGCCCATTTTCCTGGGTGGGCAGGAGCTTGGACTTGGCAGCCACTTGGCAGGTGGGCACCCCCACCTCCCATGCACCCCCACTCCCTGCACACCTCCACTTCCTATGCGTCCCTACCACCCTGGGCATCCTCCACCCCACGCACCCCTAGGGGCATCCCCACCACCCATGCATACTGAAGCTGCATTCTCCACCCCACACACACTGCTTAGTGTGTGGCAGGCACTGAGGACATGTTCAGGCGCCTTTCCTCCCCTCTCCTCCCCTCCCGTCCCCTCCAACTCTAAGAGCCTGTGTTTAGAGCCTTAGATGTCACCTGTTCAGTTAGAGGTGGTGGTGGAAAGTCCAGGGGAAATGTGCAGAAGATCATTGGAAACCCTGGGCAGTCACTTGAGATGCAGCAAGAGCAGGAGACAAGAGGCCCATTCACGAGGAGTGGTCTTGGGCATCTGAGCTCAAATTCCATTCTAAGGAGTGGTTGGGGAACCGTTGTGGCTGAGAAGGAAAAGGAAGATTTGGGGAGTGATTCCAAGGAAGCCAGAGGGGGCCAAAGAGAGGGCAGTGGGCGCCCAGGGAGGAGTGAAAGTTTTGAGGAGGGGGAGGCAGCCTCAAGGAAGGCTGCAGGGGAAGACCACTGAGATGAGGCCTGGAGCGCACATGCACTGGCGGAGGTCAGGAGGGGCCGCTTGAGGGCCTGTGCTCCGAAGCACGAAGCCAACATTAGAGCTGAATGGGGAGAGGTGGGTGGGCAGGACGTAGCGGCCACTTGCAATCTGTAGAGCTGGGGTGGAAGCTATCAGCCGGAAAAGGCTGGGGTCCTTGAAGTCATCAGAGGAGGAGGAGCAGTGGAGGACCAGCATGAGTGCTTGGCATATGCAAAGCACTTGCACATAAGCTCCCTGCAGGCAGGCTGGTGGTGGTGGTGGGGGGAAGTGAGGAAGTGACTGCCCATGTCATGTGGCAGCCACCCAGCCCCAGCCCGTCTGAGCACCCAGCTGTGCAAAGGGGTGGGGTGGAAGACCCAGGAACCTGTGTGAAGCTTTTGACGGAACTGGAGAGGATGGACTGGGGGACAGGGCTAAGTGAAGATGGGGTGCATCAATCAGTAAGTACTGATGGAACTCCTACTGTGTGCCGGCCCTGCGTTAGACACTACAGATACTCAGCCAGCAAGGTGGGCACTGTCCCCACCCTCGAGGAACTCATATTCTAGTGGGAGAGATGAGCATAAACATAGGCAGATTCAGAGAATGAGGCCTGCTCTTCAGGAGCTGGAAGGTGGGCAGAGAGGGTTACGTGACCACAGTGAGCTGGATGTGGGCGTGCTGAGTGACAAGTTTGACTGGATGGTCAGGCCTCTCTGAGGATGTGACATGTAAGCTGAGACCCAAATGACTGGAAGGAGCCAGCCATGGGTGCAGCGGCCCATGAGCTTGATTACTGGAGGGTCCATGTGGTCTGGGCGCAGGGAGGTGTGGAGTTTGGTGAAGGAAAAGCATGATGACTTACCTCTGCTCATTTATGCTATATGCCCCCTCCACGCCGCTGCTGAGGCAGGTCTGATAAGGCCAGTGGGGGTGAGGAAGGTGACTCCGAGGTGGGGCTGCTGCTTGAGAACCCAAATCTGGGGTGGCTGGACACCACCCTGGACTGGGGGTCAGGAGGCCTGGGCCCCAGGCTTGCTATGTGTTCAGAGTGTGAGCCCCAGGCCAGAGGCACTCTCTGCCGCATTTGTAAATGGGGAGAATGATCCAGAAAGACCGGTTCTGGGGTCTCAGGGAGCTCATCCTGAGGCAGGGACAGAGCTGAGGGCAGGGACAGGGGAGGGTGTGGGTGTGGGGAGAAGGCCGGGCAGGCCCCTTCAGCACCGTCCTGCAGTCTCAGTGCCTCCATCCCCAGGCTATAAAAGGAGCTGAAGTCCAGTGAAGTGGGGTCTCACCCCTTCTCGAGCACTTTGATGCATATATGCATATATATTGAATTGAGGTGAAATTCATATAACATAAAATTAACCACTTTAAAGTGCACGATTTAGTGGCATTTAATACATTCACAGTGTTGTGCAACCATCACTTATGTCTAGCTCCAAAACATTTTCATCAGCCCCACAGGAGATCCCATGAGCAGTCACTTCCCATTCTCCCCTCCCCACAACCCGTTGCAAACACCAACCTGCCTTCTATTGCTATGGAGTTGCCTATTCTGAGTATTTCATGTAAATGGAATCATACAATACATGGCCTTTTGTGTCCGGCTTCTTTACTTAGCATCATGTTTTCAAGGTTCATCCACAATGCAGCCTGTGTCAGTGCTGCTTCCTTTTTGTGGCCGAATAATATTCCATCATGTGGACAGACCACATTTGCTTTATCTGTCATCATCCACTTGGGATGTTTCCACCTTTTGACTGTCATGAATAATGCTGCTTTGGACATTCGTGTGCAAGTATTTGTTTAAACACCTGTTTTCGGTTCTCTTGGGCTTCTAGCTAGGAGTTGCTGGGTCATGTGGTAATTCTAGGTTTAAGTTTTTGAGGAACTACCAAAGCGTTTTCTTCAGGAACTGCACCATTTTATGTTCCCACCGGCAATGCGTAAGGTCCCAGTTTCTCCACATCCTAATGCTTGTTTTGGATATATTAAATTCTTACGAAAATTATTTTTTCTCCTCTCTTGGTGTTCCTGCTTTACAAGTGCTTCAGTCTGGGTGGAACCTGCCACCAGTGTGGGCCTCATGGTCCAGGACTGGAATCGGGGGCAGGCTGGAGGACCAGGGCAGCTGGGGGCACGAGGCCCTGAGGGCAGCCGTCAGGCAGACTGTCAGGGATGGGGCTGGGGCTCTCTCTGCCCCCTGGGACCCTTGCTCCTTTTGTCCCCTCCGCCTTCCTCAGCATGCCCCCAGCTGGGAGCTGCCCTCTGCCTCCCTGCTCCGTTTTGTGTGTGTCTCGTCACCAGGATAAATGGAGCTAAAAACAATGCGGTTCGCTGGGTGCTAATTTGTCAGACGCAGTGTGCGGCTGTGATTCTGAATACATTAACATTTTCACATGGAATCATTTCAATTTTTAGTGATTAAGAAGTATTTGTTTTAAAGCATCAGGGTGATTTACTGCAGGCCTAGGGGACAGTGGGGGTGGGGGTGGGGGAGCCCCTAGGTGTGATGTCATTCGTGGGTGCCAGTGTACGCAGGGCTCATGCCAGTTACCACCCTGTGCCCAATGCAGGCTTCCTGGGTGTGGGGCTGGATGTGGCATGGAGCGGGCAAGCCACAGGACCAAGGTGGGAGGAGGGTATGGGGTCCCAGGGTCCCTTGAGGGCACTGGGGCCTGGAAGCCTCATCCCCCCTGTCTTCTCCCCTCTTCTCCATGTCATTCAAGCCTCACTCAAAGTCACCTCCTCAGAGAGGTCCCCCTGGCCCTCTAACTTCAAGTAGCAGCCTGACACTCTCTGTTTTAGCTTTTTTGTGCCACTTATATCAGAGATAACCTTCTTTATTGACTATTTCTTTATTTCCCATTCCCCCCATTCCCCCACTAGAACATAAGCTTCTTGAGGGACTGTGGCCTGCCCACTGTTGTGTCCCCATGCCTAGAACAATGCGTGGCATGAAATAAAAGCTCAGTATTTGTTGGATGGATGGAGGTGGGTGGATGGTGATTGGGTGAATGGGTGATTGGGGGGAAGGGAGGGTAGATGATTATTCATGGGACACAGAAGGCCCCATTATCATGCCATGCGTCCTATCACCCTTGAGTCAAGCTTCCTCTGGGACTTGAGGAACCCAGCCCTTCCCAGGCAAGCTACCTCTGCTGTGCCAGGCTTCCGGGCACCTGGGAAGTACAAGTTCATTAGCATTAGGGCTGGTACTCACAAGCTTCCACCCCACACACTCTTCCTCATCACCCCCACTCTTTAGAGCCTATATGTGCCTCCCTCTCCAGGTAGGTGGGAGCCACTGAGAGCTTCCCTAGGGCTTTGGACAATCCAGCTCCTCCAGGTCCCAGCCGCTGTCAGCCTTCTTGGCCGGGGACCCTCTCCTCCCCTTCTGGGGGCTCTCCAGCAGGGTGGCCCTCTCCAGAGCCACTCCCAGGACAGCTAAGGTCTGGGCATGAAGGACATGCTGCAGGGGGCACGTGTGTAGCGTGTACCTGCTTGTGTACTGGTGTGACCGGACGTTCTGAGCTTTGCCGAACAAGAATCAGGCTCCTGCAGGCCTCTCTCCATCATGGCCACACAGGAGGCCCTTCCTCACCATTCTGTGTCTCCCAAATTTCTGTGGCCCTGCACCCCCAGATCAGACCCTTCCCACCACTACCCCAGTGAAAAGAAAATAACCGAAAGCCTTTATCATTCAACAGAAGCAACATCAGAAAACAATTATTATTTTAATCACCTGCTGTTGCCGTACAAGACAGGGAGGCTGTAAAGTGTGATAAAAATCTTTCATGTTGATGGACTGCCAGCCTCGGCCAGGGTGTGGTTTTTGGGACTACCGCTGGCAATTCCAGTCCACTGGTATGAAGCCCCCTGGGGCCGGGTCTCCAGTGCCAGGGGCCTGGACACATCCTGACACAAGAGGGACATTTGTCTTCCTGGCCCAGAAGCGCTCGAGACAGCGCATACACAGGAGTGTCTTGGAGCCTCCATCCCCTGCAGGCTGACCCCTGGCCCCGCCCTTCTTTGCTCCTTGTGTGCTGGTGTGACAAGATATGCTCAGAGCTTTGCCAAGCGCGAATCAGGCTCCTACAGGCCTCTCTCCATCATGGCCACTCAGGAGGCCCTACCTCACTCTTCTGCGCCTGTGTCGGACTGGGGCTGGCGCATGCGCCTGTCTCCCTAAATAGGCCCTCTCCCCACCACCCTGCTCTGCTATGGCCCCCCATCCTCAAGCCACACAGGGCCAGGGCCCTGGCACCATCCTGGTCTCCTGTACTGCCCAGAGCTGGTCCTCCCCATAAGGCTGGTAACCTTGAACCTGCCCCCCTCCTCCCCTGTCCCCCTCCACCTTTTAGAGCCTGACCGCTGGCCACTGCCTCCTGGCGGAGATCCTCATCTGTCCTCCTGTCACCTGCCAAACCGGCCCCACCACTATGTCTTCATCTTTCTAAAGCCCACGTGGACACCCCTGCTCAGGAAGCAGCCCTATTTTGTGCTAAGCACTTTCACAAGCAGTCTCATCGAAGCCTCACAACAGAGCTTTGAGGAGGTGCTATCATCATGCTCCCATTTTACAGGTGTGGAAATTGAGGTGTGGAGGAGGCGAGTGCGGCTTCAGTCTGGCAATGTGACTCAGGGGACTGGTCTGAAGACTAGCTGGGGGGACAGCTGTGAAATGCTTGGAACAGTGCCAGGACTAGAGTTCATACCCACTGGACTTTAGCTGTAATAATAATTCTCAAGGTTGTTATGGCCCCTCACTCAGCCTGGAGCAATCACTTAGCTTCTTCAGTTACACCTCACTTTTCTCATTTGTAAAATGGAACAACGCTCGCCTCTCCCATGGGCTGAGAGAATCAGATAAGCCAGTGTCATAGTATGTGATGAGAATTCAGGACCTATTCACTGCTGTCCTTGCTGTTGCCATAGTAATGGTGGCAGAAGTCTAGGCTGTGAAGATAAGTTGAGTCCACGTTACGCAAGGTCCTTAATGCCACATCAAGGGGTTTTGAGCCATTGCAGAGATAGTGGCAGGAGAGCCATGTGATCAGATATACTCGTAGGTTTTACAAGGATTTTGGTGGCCCAGTGGCAGATCGATGGGTGAGAGAGCAAAGCTCAGTACCAGAGTGATCCAACGAGAGCTGATGAGGCCTGCACCCCGGCATGGCAGGGACTGTACCAACTGTGGTGAAAGTGGATGGGCAGGACTTGGTCACCCCTCAGGCAGACGAGGAGCGAGAGGAGTCAGGGGTCTGCATGGGGCTGGCCTCTGCTGAGACTCATACCTTTTTACAGCCTCTCTTCCCCAGCCAGTGCCAAACACAGGACTGGCATGTGTGGTAGATATTCTCGCCTCCAGGACCCAGCAGGAACATCTGGGGCTGAGGCCAAGTCAGAGTAGAGAAGAACTCAACTCAAGAGAATCTTTAGGCCATTGCCTGGGACTGGGTTGCGGCTTCTCTGAGTGACCTCAGGAGCCTGGCTTCGACTCCTGGCCTGGCTTGGATGCAGGCTGCGAGTCTGTCTAGATGGCTTTGCTCATTAATTTACCACCTACTCATTTCTTCATTCTTCAGCGCATGTCTTCAACACATGTGTGTTGAGCGCCATCTCTGAGCCGGACCCCGAGGGTGCCAGGGAGTACAGTTGAGCTGTATGCACGCCCTCCCAGAACCGATGTTCTGCTGGAGGAGACGGGCAACGAGCCAGAGAACAAAGGAAGAAATGAAATCATTGCACGCTGTCAGGAGTGCAGAGGAGAACAAAGAAGGGGCTGAGACAGAGCCCCCCTCCTCTTCCCTTCTCACAGTCCCTGTCCTGTCTGCCCGTGAGAAGTGGCTCCTGCTGTCCAGCCCTGCCAAGATGCATGGTTGGCACCAGCGGCCCAGCCTGTCCCATATGTCTCTCTCTGTCTTCCCTGGATCACTCCCCCATTTTGGCCATCACTTCAGAGCGCTAATATATTCCCTGGGGCCCAGGAGGGGCCATTCATTTAAAGATATTTCGATGGAGCCTTCTCCTCTGAGGACCCTGAGGAGAAGAAAAATGCCAGGAGAGGATGGAAAAGAGAGCAAGAGGGATCTGATTTCAAAACTGAGCAGCAGGACAGATGCAGAAGGCAGGAAGCGGGGCCCTGCTTGCTCAGAGATGGCTCTATCTCCCGCCTTCCCTCTTGCCCTCTTTCCATGCCCCTGCAGAAGTCTGAGACCCCATCCCACCCTCCCAGGGAGAATCTCTGCCCAGGTCCTGAGAGACGGTGCCCCTGATTATAGTTCAATTTGCCAGTGTCCCTCCTCATCCCTCCCAGTTCTCTGAGGAGTCACATGTGTGCTGTGAGGTCTCCTGCGGGACCAGCCTCAGTGTGCTCTGTCCCCTGTAGCTGGGCCAGAGTGGCCGACAGGCTGGGCCCACCCTGTGCCAGATGGCTAGGGGAGACCTGTGCCAGTATGCCCACCCCAGAGCAGAAGGGAGTGTGAGAGGTCAATGGGAGTGCCCCGGGCCCTGATTGGTGCTCATGTGACCTCTAGGCTGAGTCATCACCTCTACGGGATTTAGGGCAGAAGCTTATTCTCATGGAAGCATTTGGAAATTCCAGGCTCCTGCCTTGCACTGTGGGCAACCCCTGCACTCTGCAGGCAGCAAAGCCAGAGAGAGAGGTAGTCTCAGGGTGGCTTGGTGGGGTAAGTGTTTCATGCATCACATGAGCCTAGGAATGGGGCCTCTGGCCAGGGGCTGGCTTGTATACATGGAAGTGGACATTGGCATTGGTATGACTGAGGGAGTGTGTGGCCATAAGTGAAGGTGACCTCACTGCAGGCTTGGAAAGCAGGGATGCCCGCCCCTCAAGGCCAGGCCCTGGGGGCTCAGGACCACCTGCCAGGCTGCCTCTCTTCTAAGAGTGAGCAGAGGCTGCCTGCCCGGCCTGGCGTGTGCTCAATGTGAGTTTCACATGAATGCTCCCAGGTGGGCACAGCTGGGCAGCTAGCTGGGCCCCTTGCCCATGGTAGAGAGAGGTCCTCATCCAGGATTCTCTAACCACCCTGGTCCAAATTTCAGGAATTCCCTGATCCCCTCCCAACAGTTCCAGATGCTGCAGAGCCTCTGATCCGGTTCTCCCACATGCTGGCATTGCCCTGCCTGGCTCCATCCCCTTCCCTCCTGTCAAACACATGAAATCACTGGGCTCCTCAAAGGGCAGCGCAAGTCCCTCCTCAACATGCAGGTGTGTGAGTGAGTGTGTGGAGGAGTGTGGGTGTGGGGGCAACACTGTACACCTGAGGATGGGTGTCAAGACATCAGCATCGGTATCAGAGGATGCTTTGATATGTGTGTGTGTGTGTGTCTGTCCCCAAACTGTGTGTATCTGAAGTGTTCTAGGGTGTGGGTCCCATGTGTAAGTATGTCTTAGAAATAGATTCATCTGGAATTTGAAGCAACTGTTTTATCATTGATAAGGAGCTGACAAAGAAAGGAAACAAAAGGTCTGAATGAATAGACAGTTTTCTGGATAGAGAAGTATAGACGTGAGCTCAGCCAAGAATTGGAGATAATCTCTTTTTTTAACATTTAAATAAAAGATCTGGAAGAGGATGTGTACAGAGAAATCACCAAGTTTGCAGTGACACCTAAACTCTCCTGGATGGTAGTACAATGCCAAGCTGGTGAAGGATAAGCTTTAGGAAACTAAACTCTTATCTTGGAAGGCAATAGACTGGGCAGAGAATGGCCAATCAGTTTTAGTTTGGACTAAATGATGTGCATGGTGTCTGGGGAGGGTATTTGGAGTGTCTTTCCCAAAGAGGTACTCAGACAGGCAATAGAAGCTGAACATGGCTGGGAAGGGAGTTTGAAACAAGCCATAAATGTTCCCTTATCCTGACACATGAGAGAGGGGTACCTGCATCCAACAGTCTGGTGTGCTTGTGGTCATGCCTTCTTAGGAAAAGCACCAGATCGAGGTTGGGAGAAACCTGGGTTTTATTACGGACTTACCGGTACGTGATGTGGGTTCATTTCCCTTCCTTGACCCTCAGTTTATACATCTGCGAAATGGAGGTAATGATCCCTGGGCGCCTGCTTCACCAGGTGTGAGAGAGACTGCAATCTCACGCAGATGATTCTGTGTAGGTAACTGTAAAGTTCAGGGCAGCTGTGAGTGGTTGTTATCAAGAGAGTTGTGATGAGAAGGGAACTGTCATATAAAATCAGACGAGCCCACCTGAGACAACTTCAGTGTACAGAAAGAGGCTAAGAGGGAATAGGGTAGATTTCTATAAAATCAGAAAGAGCGTAAAGAAGAAAACATGGGCTCCTTCACTAAACCCCAGCCTGACAGAATGAACGCCGCCCCACTCAGGCCCCCACCAAAGCTCAGGAGGGGTAAGTTTAAAACCAGTTAACAGGAAATCCTGCTGCACTCAGCTGGGAATAAACTTTTGAAAATCATTTCCTCTGGAGGTGATACAGGTTGGAAATATAAATTGCTTCCAGAAAGGTTTAGATAAGTTCATAGATAGCAGAGTCAGAGTGGTTCTTGGGCAAAATTAGAATGTCAGGAGGTCTCTGCCCTGGGAGGATGGCATCATGGAGGAATTCCCCGCAGAGCCAGACGCCAGGGCCAGACCTAGCAACCTGTAACCTTATCACCTGTATGTGTGTGTGAGAATCTGTGCATAGGACCAGCCTGTCCCTATCTGATGAGGATGGCTTCCCCCTCACCAGTCCACCTCTGTTCTGAAACTCCCTTTATTCCTCCCAGTCCCGCTCTTCCATTGCTGCTCCCACATCCCCAATAAACTCCATTCCACAGAGTTCCCAAGCCCCACTCCCAGGTTTCCACTCTCACAGTGCCGACCTGTACTCCAGCTCACCTATCACCACAGAGCAGCCAGTCCCTCCCTCTGTGTACTGTCTTCTCCACAAGCACCTTGCCTGGCAGTGCCCATAGGCCGCTGAGGACTGGAAACTCCTGCCAGACCCTCCACTTAATGCTGTTGGCATGTAGCCCCTCTCTCCGGCTGCCTGCCCAGAGCTTGTCTCTGACTGGCTTTCTCTCCGAGGGTCCCCAGCAGAGGCTGGCTGAATGAAGGCTGAGGTTCAAGCCCTTCAGAGACCCACAACCCTAGAGAGCTTGGGCACTTGAGGATGGACTCTGATCCACACTGGACACAGGGTCACCATCAGGTAACAGGCCTGCTTGGGTCTTCGCCAGGTTATCTGTCTCATGCAGAAGGTCTTGGGAGACTGGACTTAGAAGCGGGGGCAAGATTATAGAGTCTGCTTCCCCACTGTGGCTCCTAAGATGTTTTGAACCCTTTCCAAGTCGCGGCGGGTGGGCTGTGTAGATTGCGGTGGACGCTGTTTTAGCACCACGGATAGCGATCCTGGATGCAGCCATAGCTCTCAGCACCATGGACAGCCCCATGCGGTGCTGCCGCCCGCTCTTGGGGATGCACTTCTCCAGGCGCGGCTACCTATGTCTGCCAGCTCCTCTGGGGAGGGCCCCACCACCACCTCCAGAGAATTCACTTATCCATCCGCTGAGATTTATTGAGCACCTGCCTAGTATGTGCCAGCCACGTCTTAGATGCTGGGAGCATGTTACTGAAAACAGCCTCCATTCTCCAGGGCGTGGACTCCCACTCCACAGGCCTCCACAGACATCCTCCAGAGCTTGCTCCAGGCAAGGTGGCCCTGCAGGCCCATGGAGGGTGAACAGATTATGCCTTCTTGCAAAACTGTTTCTGCTGCTCAACTCATGAGAGGGAGCTGGAGAGGTAGGGAGTAGGGATTGGTGAGGCCCAATTCAGATGGTGTTTTAGGATTTTAGAAATCCACTGTGATCCAGTCATGCCCCTGCTGCAAAGCCTCCCATGGTTCCCGAGTGTCTATGGAAATAAATAGCAGTGTCCCACCATGTCATTCAAGTCCCTTTTAAATATGTTTCTGATCCATCTTGCCAGTCCTTGCTTCTTCTCACGTTTCTCACACCCCAGCCAAACTGGATTCTCAGTTAAGAATATTTTGGTTGCAATATAACAGAAAACTCAACTCAAACAGACTTGAACAGTAAGTGGATGTTATTGACTCTTGTAACTGGAAAGCCCAAAGGTATGGCTGACTTTAGGAGAGGCTTGATCCACTAGCTCAAACAATACTGCCCTGGAACTGCCTTCTCCATGGCTCTGCTCTGCCTTCTGTGGTGTGGGCTACATTCTTGACCTCCTCCGGGAAGCCCCTGGCAACTCCATATCCTCCCTGTCTTGGAAACGAAATGACTATAGCAGCCCAGCCTCCACATCCTGACCCCCCATACACCATTCAGGGGAGCAAATGTCCTTACTGACTGGCTCCCATGCCTTTCCCAAACCAATCACCACAGCCTGGGCAGGAAATACAATTGGTTTACTCCTGGATCTGGTGAGAGTCATTTCCACCCAAGCCACACAGCTGCATATGGAATAACAGGGGATCCCCAAAGAAGCAGAACTGCTGTTTGGGGGAATAGGAGAGCTGGAGGCTGGGGAGGAGTCAACAGGTGTCCAGTCATTGAGTGTGCGGTTTTGTTTTCTGCTTCGGTGATTTTGCCCCTGCTGGTTCTCTGTTGTCCTGCCTACTGATACCCGGTGCCACCTTCAAGGCCCTTCCTTCTCCACGCCAATTCCGTCACTCCCTTCATGGAGTCACAGCTGCCTCCTCTCGTCCCTCACAGTACTTGGCTCACTTCTCCCTCCTGTCTTCTCGTTATTCCCTGATCCACAGGCAGTGAGGGGCATGGACATGCAAACCAGGGCACAATGCTGGAGTGGGTGATGGATGGACACTGTCACATTGGTTCAGTGGGGTAGGATAACAGCATCACTGAGCCACAGGCAGGCTAGGAGGGCCAGGTGGCTGGCAGGCCCAGGGCTGCCCCTGGTGCCCAGGTCCATACAGCCTGGGATGTCCCTTGCTGTGGCCCCCTCATGAAAGCTTGGACCTGCCCAGTCTGTGGGTAGAGTCTTTGCCTCTGAAGCTGCCCTGGCAGGGCCAAATCTAAGTGTGACAGGAAGACAAAGGATGGGCATGGAAGAGAGTGGAGGCACTTGGGAGAGAGTCTATGGGGGTCCTGGGAGAGCAGACACTAGGATATAGACAGTATCCTAGGTTCCTTTTCTCACTTCAGTCTCACAGCCTCCTCCTCCTCAAAGTAATGACCTTCTTAGGGCCAGCCGAGTGGCTCAGTTGGTTAAGAGCTCGCTCAAGAGTTTGAGCTCTGAGCAATAGTGGTTCGAGACCAGCCCGAGCTGAGCAGCCACTGAGCTGCCAACAGGTAACAGGATGGCTCAGCTAAAAAAAAAAAAAGAGAGAGAGAGAAAATCACAAAGTAATGACCTTCTTCAGGCTTCTCTGGCATTGGCCAAGGGTGGGGGAGTTGCTGGGAGAGGAAGGACTTGTAAGGAACCTGCTGGTCTAAGGAAGAGAAGATTGGTGCTGAGTGTCAGAGGGATGAGGGATGAAACTCAAGAGCTTAGGGTGGCAGATGTGACAGGGTGCAGTGACAGGGGCTGGGCTGTGAGTCTGGGGAGGGACCAGAGCCATTATTCATTCCCACCACTGAGACTTACAGCTTCCCTCAATGAGGTAACACTCACATTAGCACTTTGCCAGTGTGATCTTGTTTTAATAAAAAGTTAGGCTCTGCAGGGGGTGAGCACATCTCCTGATCTCTTTCTGTTTGACAGGGACCCTCACCTAGTCCAGGAGCCACTGGCCTAGAGCAGAGCTCCTGGTGGCCAAGGGCTCATGTGAGGGACAGGTGGGGGTTTTCTGTCCCCTGTGAGCCCTGTGAGCATTTCCTGGAGGGAGCTAGTGGTCAAGACAAGAGGGAAGCTTCTCCCCAGCCTGGCCCCAGGCCTCCCTGGCCACTATCTTCTAAATCACTAACCAAGGTTTTCTTTTGTTTTGTGTTTGTTTTTTGTCCAGGCCAACTTCAGAGAAATCTCATTTTGCAGTGGGCCAAACGGGACCAGATGACAGGGGGTTGGGGGTGGGGGAAGACCTACCCAGGTGGCCCCACATTGATGGACTTGCAAAGGTGGGGTGGGGCTGGGGAGAACATCCTACTTCCTCCACTCATGCCCGCCTCATGGGTGCCCCCACTGTTCTTAAGTGGCTGCTGCCCTCTGGTTCCCTCACTCTGGGTGTCTGGGCTTTGGTTCCCTTACAGGGAAACTCCATCCTCCAGACAGCGTATCTCAGCCCATTTGGGCTGCTATAGCAAAAGTACTACAGACTTGGTGGCTTGTAAACAGAAGTCTATTTCTCACAGCTCTGGAGGTTGGGAAGTCCAAGATCAAGGTGCCGGCAGATTTGGTAACTGGTGAGAGCCTGCTTCCTGCTTCATAGATGGCCATCTTCCCCCTGTGTCCTCAATGATGGAAGGGCTGAAGGAGCAATCGGGGACCTCTTTATATGGTCACTAATCCCATTCATGAGGCTCCACCCTCATGAACCAGTCACTTCCCAAAGGCCCGCCTTCTAATACCATCACCTTGAGAGGTAGAACTTCAACCTATGAATTTTGGGGGGACACACACATTCAGTTCATAGCAGAGAGGGATGAACGAATAGGCATTGAATGGATGCAGTGTGACTTGGTCATTCGTTGAAAGCCATAGCAGGCAATGGGAGTGTCAGGAGCCATTCTTGTCTCTTCTGCTAAACTGCTAATGTCCTGGGGTCAGGACAGCATAGTAATGATCTTGAAGCCAAAGTTGCAGGGAGCACCAAATGTCTGCTCCAATTTATTTTCTTTAAACCACAGAGCTGCTCAGTGATGCAGGCAATCGTGGGTGCTGTTTGCAGACAAGGATTCACCAGAGTCTGAGTCACTTGAGGGGGAGCTGGGCCTTCAGGTCCCAGATCAGAGCTCTGCCCTCCACGCCGAGCCTTGTCCAGGGCTGAGCCTGGAAGAACTGTCAGTGGCAGCGTAGCAGGGGCCTTAGAACACAGACCCTAGAGTCAGGCAGCTGACTCTGCCATATCTAGTAATGTGACCTTGAGCAAGTTACTTCACTTCTCTGAGCCTGTTACCTGTAAAATGAGAATAATGCTTTTACCTACTCATGAAGTTGTTGAGAGAATTAAGTGAGATGTTATATATAAATACATATATTACATGAAACAAAGAATTTCCAGTCAAGTTGAACACATGCTTACTGTATGCCCTCACAATCCCACTCCCACGAGAAATGAAGACGTGTCCACCCAAGGCCTGTATGTGAAAGTTTGCAGCAGCTTTGTAATTATCAGAATCTAGAAACAGCGCTGGTGAGGGGCTAGACAAGCCGCGGGACACACGTGCAGAGGACTACTGCTCAGCAGTAAAAAGGGACCAACCCCCAACTCAAGCAACAACATCGATGAACCTCAGAGGCGTGGTGCTAAGTGAAAGAAGCCAGATACAAAGAACTGCACACTGTATAATTCCATTTCTGTGACATTCAAGAAAGGGCAAAACTACAGCGACAAAAAGCAGATCAGTGGTTGCTGGGGTTGATGCCAAAGGGGCTCCAGGGGCTGTTTTTGGGAGGACAAAACTGTTTTCTTGATTATAGTTGGTGGTGGATACATTTGTTGAAACTCATCAGACTATAGATTTAAAGGAGGATGAGTTTTATTTTATCTGGCAAAAAAGAAGTCAATCCTGACTTTTAAAAAGCAGAGCCAAGCATAGTAAACACTATGTGTTAGCTGCCATTATTATTATTATTATTATTACTATTATTATTATTATTATCATCATCATCATCATCATCATCATTACTGTTACAATTATGATGACCCATGGAAGTATCTCTGGATTGGTCATTCACATCCGTGGCTGTACCTCGGTGCCCACCCTCTTGCCTAGGTTGGCAGAGGAGGACGTGAAGGGTCTTCTCGGCCCACGCAGTTCCCATGGGTGCAGACAAACGCGTGGGGAGCGCACAGGGAGGGTGCTCAGCTGTTTGCTGAGTATGATTTCCCTCCTGCTGATCCTGTGAGGCGCTCAGCAACACGTTAGCAAGAAAGATGCCACAAGAAATAAAGTTTGTTATGAATTATCCTACTTGGGGCTAATTATAGGCACAGAGGACAGGATTAGTTACAGTCAGGAGGCCACAGGGAGGTAGAAGAGCCCAGAGGCGTGGAAATGAGGTGGAGGGCTGGAGAGAGCTAAGCAACTGGGGCTGTGTTTGGAGGAGTAAAAGCACTTTTAAAAATAAAAGCTGTAACTAAACTCAGGTCTGAGCTGATGAAAGTGTCTCAGTAGACAGATCAGAGGCCAGGCTTTGTCATGTCCTCGAGATGGATGGGATCCTACAGGCACCAGGGTTCTCTGGGTGGGGTGTGGGCACACATGGGGCGCCCCCTCCCCTGGAATCCCAGGGGATGTGGGCATGTCTGCACCAATGTCCAGCCTCGCTCTGTTTTCCTGGGCTTTCCTTGTTCCTGCCCAGAGAAGTTCATTCCCACCCACAGAGGTGGGAGCCAGCCTGAGCCCAGTGTGGGCACCCGCTGGTTCTTGTAGGCTGGTGAGGGCAGGGCCAGAGGGAACTTGGGTGAACTGTGTCATGCCTAAAGAGAGTAGCCAGCTGTGGCTCAGGGGCAGATGGGTCTGGGGTGGCTCCAGCTTCCACTTCTTCTACAGGAGGTGGAACCCGTTGTTCATATGAAACTTCCTCGTCTTTAAATGTTGATGTAAACCTGTGGACCAGCGGTTTGCAGCCTCTAAAAGCCAGCCTGGCCTCCTGTTCCAGTTGGAAGACAGAGCTGGGCTGAGGCTCAGTGACTCGCCCAAGATCTGCCCTGCTCACAGTGAGTCACGGCAGTCAGAGCTCCGTAAAGCCATGGACTCCCAGCTCAGTGTTCTTGACAGAGAGCAGTCATTACACACGTGGGCCTTTGGCAGGCTGGGTTGGTGGCTTTCTTAGCTTGCCAGAGGGCACCAATCTGGCCCTCCCCCGAGTACGAGCAGTGGGCCCAGGCTTTTCCAGTTAGTGATGCCTCGCTACGTTGCCATCTCTACCCACTCAACCAGGCGGGAATGACATAGCCGTCTTCTGCTGTCCCCGCCTCCCTCCCAGCCGGGACGGCCACTCCTCAGCCGTCTGCTCACATCTGCTCCTCTCCAGCGGCTGGTCAGGCAGCCCTCTGTACTGCAGTGATGGCCTTCACGCTCCTGCTCCCACAACAGAGCCGTCCCTGTATAGCCTCTGGTCCCATAGGCCCTGCCCAGAGCCTTCCCTGCTTGCCCATGCTGTGTTCTGGCACATTCAAACCCTAATCCAACCCATGCTGCCACCAGATATGTCCTGCCTCAAATTCTTTGTTTCTGCTGTTCCCCCAGCCTAGACTGTCCTTCCTACTGCCCCATCGGGACCCCTGTCTTTCCCCATGGCAGCATGCAACCCCTCCCCACCCCACCCCATTGTCCCCAAGGCAAGCCACACATGGCGTATTCTGTGCCTGCCGATTTCCCTGGGATGGTGAGCATCCCAAAGGTCCATGGGGCTCGGGCCTGACACAGAGCCGGTCTTCCAGAAACGTCCTCATTCCTTCACTTAGAAATATGTAGTGTGGACCTCTGGTGTGCGAGGCCCCATTCTGGGTGAATGAGACAGACAAGCCGCCTGCTCCTGGAGCTGCCCGTCCAGTTCCAGGCAGGTGGACAACAAAGAAATAGCCCAACAGGGAACCTATTAGAGATGATGGATGCTAGAGAGTGCCGGGGGTACTGTTTTTGATGGGGGGGTGCTCAGGGAAAGCCTCTGAGGAGGTGCCGTGAGCTGATCTCTGGACAGTGAGGAGTGAGCTACAGCATCAGGGGGAACAGCATCCTGGGCAGAGGGAACAGCAGGTAGAACAACTCTGAGGCAGGACTGAGCTTGGAGTGCTGGGGGAACTGATGGAAGACTGGGTGTTAGATGGTGAATTAAGAAGACAATGGCCCATGACATCTGCAGGAACAGGAGAGAAAGGGACAGAAGAAGCAGATCCAGCAGATTTCTAGCTGGGGCGGTGACAGTGCTATTTGCAGGGGGAGCTGACCCTTTGGAGTTGCCAGGCAGGAGAGCTGAGAGGAAACGTCTTGTGGTGATGGGCCCAAAGGTCCTGTGGTGGGGATTTTGTTGCCTTTTGCCCTAAGGTCCTCGCTGAAGCCTGCCATCCTCCAGGAGACAGGAAAAAGCAGATCAGAGAAACGGGGGAGGGAGGAACCTCAGTAGAGCCCTGGCAAGACCAGAAGGAGATGGAGGTGACGCCAGACTGTAGGGGCTGAGCAGGAACATGGTGAAGGGCAAAACGGGCTCAGAAGGCAAAAGAGTCATGAGGCCTAGGTTGGAGAGGGGCAAAGAGTTAAACAAGTGGTTTTCTTGTCCTTGATGGAGGAGAGTTGAGCATCCTTGGAGACCGTTGGGCCATTGAGGCATTTTATTTTATACAGCTTGATGACTCCACCTCCAGGAAACCCTCCTTGTTGCCTCAGATCAGGCCCCCAGCTATGTGCTCTCATGCCACCAATGCTTCTCTGACAGAACACTGACTACTTGTTGTAACCTTGGACTTACTGCTCTGACACCTAGCCAGTGTCTGTCTCCCACGGATGGGTGAGCTCCTGAGAGAGGGGCCTGGGTTTTGCCCTCCTTGGTAAATCTAGGCTGCTGCCCAGGGCCTGGCAGGAGAGGCCAAGGACACAAGGGTGAACGGGCACAGTCCTGGTGTGGAGGTCCCAGAGGGAGCCGAGGCTGCTGGCTGGTGAATTGGCCCAGAGGAGGTCATGCTGTCCTTGAAGCGAGCTAGCCTGTGGGCAATGCAAGCATCTTAGCAGAGGGTGGACATAGATGCTACACAAATGCTCTGCCAGCTCAGAGTCTCCACAGATGCACCCCCTCTCACCCCGTCCCCACCTAGCTGTGCGCCCCTCCCGCCCCACCCGCCACACTCCATTTATGCTGCGCTAATGGCAAGTGCCTACGTTCTGCTTTGGGGGCACATGAAGGTCTGCCTTGTCCAAGTTCAGCTGAAGTCAGGCTCCACACACAACAGCTAGGAGCCCCCATTCCCACCCAGTGCCCCTGTCTGGGCTGGGGGCCCAGGAGAGGGGCAGGGCTGGCCTCAGGGACTGACATCCCAGCTGGTCCAGGCAGGACTGCTGGTGTGTGTGGCCCACACGCTGACCCATGAGCCCTCCTCCAGGGCCTCTCTTGGGTGGGGCCCCCACCAGGGAACAGGGGCCAAGGTGAGGGGCCCTCAGCAGCCTCTGCTTTCCCTCAATTCATTAAGACCTGTAAATTTCTCATTAAAATACTTAAAGTTCGTTTTAAGGGGAACAAGCGCAGAGATAATTGATAATAAACCCTCAGTTAATGCCCTTGGTTTACTGTATGTAATTTATATCCACTGATAGCATCTCTCACTCCCAATTACCCATTTAGCTGTGGCGATAACAGCAGTTCAATCAGACCGATAGCAACTTTTATATATTCCAGCTCGATAGCAATAAATACCTACATGGAGACCCAGTGAGCCCAGTATATTTTTTTATTAAGATTTAAATATTCATGCAATTATTAGTGATTTATTAAGAGCTAATGACCCCTTCAAGAGGCTCTAAATCTTTGCTCAAAGAGGCCCTGGCCCTCCCCTCTCCCTTTGCCCCCTCTTGCCTCACAGTCCCCCCTACAAATTAGAGAAATGAGCGGCTCTTCCATAGCCCAGGTGACATCACAGCATCACCCACATTTCCATGGCGATGGCAGGCAGGTGAGGCAGAGGCCAAGGATGGAGGTCAGGCCCAGGGAGGGGCTGGGCTTCCTGAGAGCAGAGGCTCATGCCCCCTCCCTCGCCAGGCCTGAGGAGCAAGGGGACAAGGAGGCCTCTCTGAGCCCCCACTGAGCAGCAGCCTCCACACTGCAGCCTCCTTCCAGCTGGTCTCCAGGAGCACCCCCTCCTCACATTCGCATTAGTGTCGCCCACTGCCCCTCCACTCTCCCATGTCCCTCCTACCCTCACACTTGTCCGAGTCTGCCCATCCCTTTAGGGGCCCTTGGGAGGGGTACACCAGCTTCTCTTTCCTCTGCTGCCCTCTCCTCCCTTTCTTTCATTTTAAAACATCCCACCCTGATTGCATCAAGGACAAGAGGGTTTGCAGGGATCCGGGGTTTGGGGATTCAAGGCCCCGAGAGGTCAGTGGCTTGCCTCAGGCTGCACAACAAGGCCAAGGCCACCTCTTTTCTCTCCTTCCTCGTGTTCCCTCTCACCCCCTCTCCCCCACCGGCCCCTGCTTCCTCCAGTCCCCTCCCTCCACCTACAAAACCTCAAAGCCCATTAAAGGGGCAGGAAAGATAACGAACAAACCAGGAAAACATGAAATCAATATTAGGAGAAAAAATACTACTGCCATTAAGTGAAATAAACAAGCCGGTAATTATTTAGACAGCGGGTAATTAAAATGGGGTGAGGGCTCATTACTATTTAGTCGAGGGGTATAATGGGCTCAGCCAGACACCCTCTTCCCAGCTAGAAGGCCACACCTGGGCCTGGGCTCCTGTCTGCCCAGATTTGGGGGGGGGGGTCATTGCAGGGGGTTTCCCCTGTGGAGTGCCTCCCCCCACAAACCTACCTGTGTCTCTGTCTTCAACAGTCTTCTGGGTCAGGATCTGAGGCCCCAACTAAAGGCAGGCAAGGCGGGAAGCCCCGAGCCTGCAGTCTGCCCCTTTTTCCTGACCCCGCTGCTTTCCCGAGCAGCGAGTAGCTCTCTCTAGGACCCTTGAGCCTCAACCAAGGGTGTAGCTCATGCTGACAAGTACATCCAGCCACCTGAGATGACGTCAGATGACAGACGCTCCCATCCCTCCAGCTTTTGCCCAAATGCCAGGAGACTTCCTTTGAGAGGCTGTGATGAGGAGGGGTCCTGAGGAAAAGACAGGATGCTGGGGTGCTGGCCAGGGTGGGAAGAGTGTGGGAGGGGAGGAGACCAGGAGGACAGAGCAGTGTTGGAGTGGGGACTACCCCCTTTTCCCTGCTGTGACACTGATCCTTAGATTTGTAAAGTCAGAGGTGACCTTGGACATTGTCCAGTCTGGCTTTGGCCTGCCAGCTTGTTTGGCCCACACAATATTTAAATGTTTAAATTAGTTGTCAACATTTTAAACAGGGAGTTTCACATAAAAATGGATTTCCAGCTTCCCAGAAAGAAAGAAATCTGGCACCTCTTGGCCGGGCTGCCCACGGTGGCAGTGGTTGGTTGAGCTGAACTGAACCCTTGGATGAGCATTTCATTCTCCACTTCTCCCGGCCTGCTCCTAGCCCCTGAAGGTGCCTGCGTTTGCCACCCCTGACCCCTCTGAGGCCCAGAGAGGGCAGTGACTTGCCCAAGGTCACACAGCCAGGCAGAGGCAGAGTGGGGACTGGAGACCCAGTCTCCTGATGCCCAACTGAGATCTCTGCCCCTGCCCTCAGCGAGTACATGCCCTGACAGGAACAGAAATAACACAGTGCCCACCCCCAGAACTTGCAAAGAGTTGGGGAGGACACTTCGATTCACCTGGTCACTGACCCCTAACTTGCCAGTTCCTGAGCTGGACACTTCTGAGAAGAGGTGTCTCAGACCTGCTGCATGCACGGGAGGGTGAGCAGTCTGACGGGGGAGTCAGCCCCCACACAACGAGCCTGCATGGGTCAGGTAATGGTTTCAGCCAGGGAGCCAGAGGACTGAGCCGTGTCCCAGTGCACAGGAACTGGGGAGGGCACCTGGAGGAAGGGACACCATGACTTATGAATTAACAGGGCTGGGGGGCACTGGGAGTGGGCAGGGTGCCCTGCAGGTGCAGGGAAAAGTTGGGGTGCAGGGATGGGGAACTAGTGGAAGCACTGATCTGGCTGCATGGTATGGGCCGGTGCCCAGGGATGAGGCTGCTGTATAGGGTGTGTGGGGGGTGGGGATGGGGGGTGTATGGAGGTGGCGGGGGCGACCTTCACCCTGCAGTCAGTGGGAATCGTTGCAGGGGTCTGGAGTGTGGGATCAGATTTTCTTTCTAGAAATAACACTGTGGCAGCATAGTTGATGATGGCACCAAAGCCAAGAGGTGGTCACGGAAAGGCATGTTTCGGGGACTAGAGGTGGGGGCTGAGTGAGTTGGGTAGACATGAAGTGAGAGAGGAGGGAGCGAGTGGGAAAGAATGGGGGGCATTCTGGGGCTACAATAGTGGATGGCCAGTGTGAGGTTTTAGGGGGCGCTGAGTCAGGGAAAGTGTCAGGATAGAGCTCAACAGTGAGGGGAGCCAGGGGCCCTAGTTGGGGGGAGGGGCATGGGCAGGAGGCTGGCACAGGGGGTGGCATGGAAGCAGGGTCCCCAGGAGAGCGCAGAGCACAGCCAGGTGGCTGCATGGATGGGGGCAGAGGAAGAGTTGAGGTGTGTGCCTGGCACTGCCACTGCTAGTAGATGCTGGACCTGTGACTGTGTTTTCCTGTGAGTCCCTGTAAGACGAGGGGTCCAGGTATGCTTAGCTGCTATGAATGGGATCACAGGATGACTGATGACCTGTGGCGGCAGGGTCACCATCGTGGTGAGGGCACTGGCCGCCCTGGTGAAAGCTAGCCTGGAGGACAGTGGGCAGTGGTGGTATGCACAGTGTGTGCGTAGGGGGCTTGGTGTGTACCCAGGAATGGCAAGCGTGGTTCTGTGGCGCTGTGTGCCCAGGAGCTCCCCGGTGGGGCTGTGGCCACAGGACAGCCCATGGGGCAGAGACTGGAGTTCAGCTCGGGCACTGTTTTGTGGCCCGTGCCCAGCACAGCACCTGGCACTTTGTGTCTGTCACATATTAGCCCACTGCCTGTGTCCTAGGTAAGAGCATGGGGACTTGTGACCAGCCTGCCTGGTAGCAGTCCTTCACCATTCACTTCTTCCTCCACCTCCCCGTGCCTCATTTTCATTGCCTGGAAATTGTTTTAAAATAGTTCTTTGGCTCCTAGAATAGTCATGAGGGTTAAATAAGAAAAGCCTGTGGTAATGGCATGATTGCATGTGTGTATGTGTGTGAGCATGTGCACACATGCATGTGTGTGAGAGAGCCTGTGTGGGTGTGCCTGTGCTGGCTGTGGTTGTGGGCAGTGTCTCCCAGTGACAGGTCACGATATGGCCTCCCTCTTGTCTCCAGTCTCGGTCCCAAGGCCACAACTGCCCTGCAGTGTGCACACTGAGCCACCCCTGGTCCCCGCTCTAGCCGGGCTCCTATTAAACCAGTGAGATATGAAATGCCACCATATCTGGGACAGGGTCTTTAATTAAATTAATTGCCGGCAATGTTGTAAAAATGCTGACGGGTCATAAACAGCGCATTGGCAATGCCGTTCATCGTCCCCACGGACTTGCTGGGGGCCACGCCTGGGCTGGGGGTGGTGGTGGGCATGCTGAGCTGAGGCCATCAGGGAGCTCTGCTGCCACCAGGGTCAAGGGAGAGAATGGGAGATGGGGTGGGAGCACCTTGTCTTAAGGGTCTGTGTGTGGAACAGTTAAACTATTCTTACTTAGCTTGTATGTGTAGCTACTGAAGGACATGGATGGAAATGGGGAGGGGTGCCTAGGGAGCTGGTTTTGGGGGGTGGCTTCCTCCAGCCTGCTGGCCGGTCAGAGTTACCCTTGATCCATGGGCAATCTGGGAATCTGGCCCAGCCTGGCCACTGATTGCTGTGTGACCTTGAGCAAGTCCTTCCCCTCTCTGAGCCCAGTTTCCTCATTAGGAAGACAGGCGGACCATCCTCCTGCAGGAAACTGTGCCAGAGTCCTTTTATGTCTCTTTCAGCTGGGGCTGCCACAGGCCCTGACAGGGCACAGAGCTTACGTGCCGAGTGAGGGGGCCAGG
>NW_017731592.1:1084668-1096190 GCF_001890085.2 Hipposideros armiger
CACACACACACACACACACACACACACACACACACACACACACAATCACCCGAACCAGAAACACCCACAGCAACACACACTGCACCAGCAAAAGATTCCAAAGCAGGAAAAAGCCTTTCTCCCCTAGTTCTCTCTGGGCTGTGTGACCACATAATTACCCTGGATTCCATTCTATTTAATTGCAGCTTATTAAATTCTAACCAGCCAATTATCAGCCACAATTATAGCTTAATTCGGGGACACAATAGCTATTTTATCGTTTGTTAATCAAATGCTTATTTAGGCCTCCGCTTTATTAACTATTTCTCTGGCCTGAAGCAAGGCCTGGGGTAGTAAGGGGCCCTGGAAGGAGGTCCCTGGGGCCTATCTCCCCATCACAGCACTGTTCCCCAGGCACCTCGGTAGTTTTGAAGTCCCCTTAACTGGTGGGTTTGGGGACTCTGAACTATGGCAGGTGTGTGACACCCGGTGTGGGCTCTGGGCACAGTAGGAAGACCCACACTTGTTCATTTGTGCTGTCAGAGCATGTTTATCAACGTGTTCTCTGCAAGGCGCTGTGCTGGGTTCTGGGTCTACGGTAGTGAACAGGGCAAGTGTGGTCCCCGTTGTCATGACCCATTTCAGGGGAAGGGGACACAGAAAGTAACAAGATGGTTTCAGATGGTGGTGAGTGCTGTGAGCACAGACTGGAAAAGGGGTGGGGGCACAGCAGTCAGTGGGGGAGCTTCTGAGAGGAGGCAGCGTTGGAGCTGAGACCTGGGGGATGAGAAGGACGCAGCTGTGGAAGAGCAGGGGGCAGTGGAAAGAGCAAATGCAAAGGTCCAGTGCTGGGATCAGCTTGGAGGGTCTAAGAAACAGGGTCAGCGTGTAAGCAGAGTGAGCAGAGGGTGGCATTTTGGGTGGAGCCAGACACTGGTCCAGGAAATGCCCAAACCCAACTCTGACCTCTGTGGTTGTGTGACCTTAGGCAAGTCCTGAGCTTCATAGTCCTTGTCTGCAAAACGAGAGGCGGGTCAAAGGCACCTCAGTGCAGCTGCCTGCTCTGTGGTAGCTGGTGGGCCCTGTGGCCTGGCCGTGCTCCCCACTCAGTGTGACCATGCTCTGAGCTGGTGAGGTGGTGCCGTCCCCCGCCCCAGACCCACTTTGTTTTTTGCAGTTCAGCCTGTGTGCATGTCCCCCTCATGGTGTGTATGTCTGTCCTTGTGAGCAGGCCCGTGGAGCCCACTGGGGAAGAGGGTGACTTTCCTCCGATCTTGGGGAGGTGGCTGCTGCTTCTGACACTTTCACACACACATTGCCATGGAAACCGGAGTGCTGCACACGCGTGTATGAGCGCCGGTTGGTAGAGCAGCCTTCCCTTCCGAGGTACATAGTGAGGGGCTGTCACCCCGACCTCGTCACCTCTACCTCCTATACACTCCTAGGCAGGAGGGACTGCAGTCGTCCCCTCCCTCATTCACTGAACACACCCGGACCCAGAAAGCCTAGACTCAGACCTGCCCCCTGCAATCCTGAAGTCCTTGCTGTTGGGAGTGACAGCTAGAGAGACAGATGACTAGGGGATGGACCAAGGGACCAGGAAGAGAAAGAAGTATTGATGGGTGCCTTGAGACCCGGGCAGGGGGCAGTCCTGACCCACCTCGTCCTGGTGAAGGGTGTGCCCACATGAGGAAACCGAGGCTCGAGAAACGGGCCCTGCGCAGGGGCTGGAGCAGTCAATGAGCCCCAGGGAGCAGCTGGCGGGCAGCGCAGAGGTTGTTATGTGTTGGCTTTGGAAGAGTTCTGAGGTGCGCTCTGGCCCCATGGCACCCTGTTGTCACCTCCAGGCAAGTCTATGCCTCTGGAACCTCAGGGTTCCTCTGGGCCCCAGATTTGTCATCTCGGGACCCCCCACCCACTCCCCTACCCCCCACAGCTCTCTGCCTGACAACAGGCGAAGGTTCC
Organism: Hipposideros armiger; assembly: GCF_001890085.2. Classification (NCBI taxonomy): domain Eukaryota; kingdom Metazoa; phylum Chordata; class Mammalia; order Chiroptera; family Hipposideridae; genus Hipposideros; species Hipposideros armiger. The sequence goes on from NW_017731592.1 coordinate 1,086,613, forward strand.
ATCTGTGCTCCTCAGAGCCACTGAGTGAAGCGCCCTCATCGTAGAATGCCCCACGTTTAAAAAATAATAACTCATAAAGCCATGTCAGGATGCAGGGATGCAGAAGAACGCAGATTCCCATTACTCGCATGTCTACGTCTCCTCTGCCCCCACCACTGGCCGTGGCTCCCAGCCCACCTACCTCCTCCAGATTCCTCCAGATTCTGCACATCAGCCTCTGCCTCCCCAGGGTCCAGGACAGGTTTCTGGAATTGACTGATTGACTCGATTGATCGATTGATTGGAAGGTGAGCACAGCTGGCTCCCAGACAAATCTGAATGAATGTCCTCCACTTCCAACCCTCCTTTCTGGGCTCACGGTCCTGAGTGAGGGAACGCTGTTCAACATTCATTCAACAAACACTCACTAGGCTCTCACTGTGTCAGACCCTCGCCAGGCTGTAAGGCTGCGTGACGGGTGGGAAGCTATCAACATTCTGTCCCTGCCCTCAAGACGCCGACAGACTCATAAATGATGTGTAAGGCCCTGAGGTGAGTTCACTCAGGAGCTGTGGGAGCCCAGGGGAGGTGTGGCTGGGCCGGCTCTGTCAGGGAAGGCTTTCCGGGAGAGGGGGTGTTTGAGCATGCCTTGAAGGGCGAGTAGAAGTCACCCAGGCAGAGAGCAGATGGGTGGGTGAATCAATGCAGTGGAAGTGTCCTCAGTCCAGCTGGCTTCAGCAAAAGAAAGGAATCCAGGGGTCTGTGGGACCCGGGAGGAGTCGATCTCTCTCTCCAAACCACTCCCTTTAGACCTGGGCACAGCCTCCCCTTTCACTCGGCCTCAGTGGCCTGCAACACCAGCCTGATAGAAAGGGGTTCTCCCTTCCCGGCAGCCCAACCCAAATCCTGGAATCCCATCTGTTGGGATGGGGTGACCTGCCCATCTGGGAACCAGTCAGTGGGCCAGAGATGGGGTCAGCCCCCCTGGACCAAATAACCATATGGGCTGAGCGGAGTGGGGGTGGGGCATTTTCTGCAGCCAAAGTGGGAGGAGGCAGAGCTGGGAACAGAATGCACACAAGCCCTTGAGGAATTGCCAACAGTCAAGATGCTGCCCCACAGGGCGCACATGGAGGGGTCCCTAGAGGCAAGGCCAAGTGGCAGCTCAGGTCCTGGGCCACTGCTGGCCTCCGACACCAGGCAAAGGGCATGGCCCTTTAGCCTGTGGCACTCTGCTCTCCCTGCCCGGGCCTGTGGAGCACAACAGCCAGGCCCCAATAGGACCTACCAAATGCCTATCTCCAGGCAAGGCCGGCTGAGACCGTCGGCGCCCAGGGTGTGGGGGTTCAGTTCTGCATGAGCTGCCAGGAAAGGGTCAGGCTGGAGAAAGACGGAGGCTCTGGGGCCCCTAGCCCCCTCCTCCACCCCATTTCAAATCCAGAACATTCTCAGGGAAGTGGAAAAAGCTGGAGCTTGCCGCCCCACCCCCTGGCCATGGCCCTCAACTGGGGCTGTTGGGAGGATGAGAGGAGCAGGTGGTGGACAGGGGCTGGGCAAGGCTACTCTTGGGGAGCAGTGGTGTGACACCCTGCCCCCACCCCTCCCAGGGACCAATTCCTCACTCAGTCAATATGAGTTCATTAATAACTTGATTAATCACACCTCATATTTTTGTGATGCCTTTAAAAATAAAACATTTGAAAGCACTTTCACGCCCATCCTGGGCCTCAGAGTTACACAGGCAGGTCTTGTCATCCCAGGCTGCAGGTGAGAAAAGTGGGGCTCAACCTCAGAGCAGCAACATGTCAGGGTGTAGAGGGGGGCAGCCTGGAGTGCAGAGCCCTCTCTCTGCCCACTGTGCCTGGGGGCTGCTCTGTGCCCCTCAGGGTCTCCCTGCAGAACAAAAGGGCCATCCTTGGGCAGATGTGAAATTCAAGGGAGATGAAGAGGAGGTCATTCAGTCACTCAACAAACATTCCATCAGAATTCAGGCCAGACCTGGGCTCCTGCCCTGAGCAGAGGCAGCGTGCAAACAAATCCATGCCAGTCTTGAATGTGGCGTGTACCCTGGAAGGAGGCTCAGGGGACAGAGTGGACACTCGGGCAGGTGACAAAGAGTATAGACCTCCTGAAGGAGGTGACAAAGACCTCCTGAAGGAGGTGACACATTTGCTGAAATTTGAAGGCTGGGTAAAAGTTCCCAGATGGGGGTGACCGGTTAGCTCAGTTGGTTGGAACATGGTGCTACTAACTCCAAGTTTGCTGGTTAGATCCCCGCATGGGCCACTGAGCTGCGCCCTCCTTAAAAGAGTCAACTATGCCATTGTAGCATGAAAGCAATGTGTATGTAACCAATATGGCTGTTCCCCAATAAAAATTTAAAAAAGTTCCCAGATGGACCACATGGGGCGGGTCCACCACTCCCTTACTTCTCCTGTGGTGAGAGCTACAGCACCAGGGATGACAGGCCTCGGGTGCAGAGAGTGCTAAACAGTATGTGTGGTTTCCTGGAAGAGTGAGGTGGCGGAACCCCTCTTTCCAGAGGAAGTGACAGCGGAGCTGGGCCCCGAGGAAAAGGTAGGAAAGTGCTGGCAGAGGAGGAAGGGAGTGTGTTTCAGAGAGAAGACCATGGAGGTAGCAGGCAGTGCCTAGGAGGGACCAGTGGTGTTTTTGCCCAGGAAGGCTGGAGAAGTGGCTGAGCCAGAATAGAAGTCTCAGGGATACCAGCCAAAGGTGGCTTGGTGCCATCTTGAAACGCCCATGGGAGCCAGGCAGAAAACAGAAATGGGAGAAGCAGGCCTGGGGTGCAACAGTAGGGAGTGGTGGGGACTGTGGCGAACCAGAGGGCTCTTGCCCTGTTGAAAGGATCATGGATCATTTGGCAGTGAGCTTGCAGTGCTTCATGTTATGTGTGCTAGGCGAGTATGGGATTCACGTCAGAGAGAAGGAAGACTTGCTCTATTGGTCTGCAACGTGGAGGGGGAGCAACCCGAGGTTCACACTGGGCCTAAGTGGGATAGTGAGGCATCCAGCAGATTGCAGGTGCTGCCCACAAGGGTGATCACAGTGGGCTCAGGGGCCAGAGGGAGGGCAAGTCAGCTTCTGTAGCCCCAAGAGGACATCCAGTGGGGCCTAAATTTACCCCCACCCATGGCCTTAGAGTGTCCTTGCTAGAGGGCATAGCTGTAACCTGGAGGGTACCCACTGGGTTCCATCCAATAAATGCAACCCCTGGGGTGGGGAGGGGAGGCTGCGCCAATGTGGCATGACGGAGGCCCTGGAGAAGTGAGCTATGTCCCTTATTGGTCACAGTACATTTATTTTTCATTAGCAGTTAAATGCAGACATGAGGGATTGTGCTGGGTTCAGCGGGCAGCTGACGCGAGCAGTGCTAGGCGCTCTGATCGATAGGGAGGCTGGAAGGCCACGCACCCACTCCCTGCCCACACCCTGAGCCAGGACCCCTGCCCACCCAGCCACCTGCCACTAGGCAGGCACAGGCTATTGCTTTGAGCCTCTGAAAGGTGAGGCCTGGGCACGCCTGGCACATGCCACTGGGGGCTCCTATGCCATTCTGGAGCCTGTGACAACTGCCCCAAGTCCCCTGGGGTCCCTGCTCAGGAGTCAAACTTGGCCCCCAAGGTCCACAGAGATGCTGTAGCTTCCCCAATAAATGTCTAGAGAGGCCACTGCATCTACCACCCCCACTCTAGGCCCACCCTCAGGAGCCCACTGTCCAATTCATTCTGTAGACCAGGGGTTAGCAAACTGCGGCTCGCAAGCCACATGCGGCTCTTTGGGTACGTACATGTGGCTCTGAAGTAAAATTGAAAATGAAAATAAAACTATCATAATTTCATTTATAAAATTTTTAAAGAATATTATTCACATAATGGTGATTTCATTTGTTTTATGGCTCTTGAATAATTTTTAAATTGTTGTGAGGGACAGGATTGGCTCTTCCGTCTCAAAAGTCTGCCGACCCCTGCTCTAGACCTTGCAGCCCGAGCCCAACGCAGCCCTAACCGGCTGAGCCTGCTGCCTGAGCAGGGGCTGGCAAGTGACTGCTGAGTGACAGTGAAGAGTAATAACAAAAGGGGCATAAAGCGACCCTGACACTTCGTGAGTCCAGGGCTGGAGCTGGGGTGTCTGGGGTAAGTGACTCCCTCTAAGGCCTCAGAGTCCCCACTTGTAAGATGTCTAGATGGCTCTTCACCTCTGCCTGCACCCCCCACCCCCCACCCCCATCCCAAGGGCAAGGCACCTGCCGGCTCTGTGCCTAGCTTCCTCGTCAGCCCCTAGCCCTGAAGAGACTGATATAAGGATTACTAAACTGAGGGGGAGGAAATGAAAAAAGGCACTTAGCACGTGCTCTAAGAATTGGGTACCACCTCCTATTTCTGCAGGTGAGGAAACAGCCTGGGTCGGGGTGGGGTGGGGGTGCTTACCTGAAGTCACACCAGGTTTCTCAGCCTCTGGGCAGGCATTCCCAGCTCACCTGCCCAGTCCAGGACGCCTACAAGACCAGGTACAAATCCCCTCCCCAAAATCATGATCTTGGGGTGGAGGGAGCCGACTCTCACCTTAGAGGGATCCTGAGCAGGCAGGAAACAAGGGCAGCACGGATGCCCCCTCGGGCTGGGTCCAGGCACAAGGAGCCAGGCCTTCCTGTTAGAAGCCCTCCGTGGGTTTGGGGCTGCCCGTGGGGAGGGCAGTAGAGCCAGGCGGCTGCCCCTACAGGCAGACAGGACCTCCAATAGCACAGATGACATAAAGGGTAATTTGCCCAAGGTTATCACTAGCAGAGAACCAAATGGGTCTCTGAAGCCCAAGTTTTTCCCTTTTTGCACAGAGGCACCTGTGGAGTGTGAGTGTATGCTGGTGGGGACATCGCTGCAGCCCTGAGGGAGGCCAGGCCGTCAGGGGCCTGTTTGGTGGGCAGCCGGGTGGGGGGGCTGAGGATGCCCCCACTCCATCCTCCCACTCCCCCTCCACCCTCTCAGCAGTCCTGCTGGTCCAGCAGCCTATCAGACTGCTGTGGGGCTTACCACTGCCAAAGCCTCAGAGCCAATTACCTGTGTAATTAGCAACAAATGACTTGTGGGATGGTTGTGGTTTTCAGTTAAAATGAGAAGGAAACCTATATTCAGGACTCCTTGAAGGGTGGGGTGTGGCCCAGGCCCCTCAGGCTCCCAGACACACTCTTCTGGTCCCATCCTGCCCGGGCCCACCCAGCAGCCCAGACCCACCTGCATGGCCCTCCCTGGGGCCTCTCCCGTAGCTCTGCCACCTCACTTTTTTCCTTCACTTGGTATTTTCTGAGCACCTATTGTATGAGGGGCCAGGAATAGGACTCAACCTGGAAGCGGCCTGGAGGCAGCCAGGGCACCAGAGGAAGGGACTCCCCTGCGGGGATCCTCTCCCTCTCTCTGGGTTTCCCCTGGATTCCTACAGCGGTGGGTTGCCTCACCTGATCCCTGACCTCCTACCAGGGACACAATGAGCCTGACTGCTGCCGCCCTTGTCGCATTCATCTCTCCACAGTCTTCAGAAGTGGGGAGCTGCTTCTATCCCCCACTTTACAGAGGGGGACAGTCAGGCTTGGGAGGGTGCGTTTAGCAGATCGCCAGGCTGGAAGTGGTGTGCAGCCTGGCCTCACTCCTCCCGTGGGCCCCACCAGCGGGCTCCCCATGGCTGGGCTCTACCTCTGAAGGGGCAGGGAGCTCCCGGAGGGCCAGAGGCCTGGCTCAACTTCCCCCTTTGCCCTGCTGCAGGTGCCCAGCAGAGTGCCACGGTGGCCAACCCGGTGCCCGGTACCAACCCAGACCTGCTTCCACACTTCCTCGTGGAGCCCGAGGACGTGTACATCGTCAAGAACAAGCCAGTGCTGCTGGTTTGCAAGGCCACGCCCGCCACACAGATTTTCTTCAAGTGCAACGGGGAGTGGGTGCGTCAGGTGGACCACGTGATCGAGCGCAGCACAGACGGGAGCAGCGGTGAGGCCTCCCAGGGGAAGGCCTTGGTGTATATACAGGGGCCCGAGGTGTGAGGCCCTCCCTCTCCTGGGGACCTGGGTGGTGGGCACAGAACTGGTCACATCATGGCCCTCTGCTCACAGGCGGCAGGCCGCTCTGGGCCTCCCTGTCACGTGGCCCCGCCCACTGCCCAGCCCCACCAGCCTCCCCAGACCTCACAGAATGATGGGGGAGGAAGAGGGAAGCCCCTGAAAATGCCCCAGGGGCCTGAGGATGGAAGGGCCGGTCCCTGCCGCTGTATCTGAGCCTGAGCAGGGCCTGGGCTGCAGTGCCAGCAAAGAAAGGGGTTCGGAGGGATTGGGTCCTAGATGATGGAAGAGCTCAGGGACCTCACACCCTGTGATTATTTAATTTTTGTGTCCATTCATTCATTCATTCACTCATTCATTCACACATTCCCAGAGCACCCGCTCTGTGCTAGGGACACAGCCCCTGCAGAGAGGTGGGCAGCATGGTGACCGCTCAGCAAGTCCTAGGGGCTGTGGCAGCCAAAGGAGAGCAGGACCGAGGCGGCCCAGGGGAGGTGACGTGGAAACAGGAAGCCACTGTTTCCACTGGTCAGGGAGAGAAGAGGTTGTCCCAGGCAAGGGACACGGCCCAACAAAGGTCTGGAGGCAGATGAGCAGTATGCAGGTTGGGGATCAGCAGGGAGTGGGCACAGGGGGCACTGGTGCCATCTGGGAGCCTTGCCCATTCAGCTCTGGAGTGAGGTCACAGTCCCATGGGATTTCAAGCTGCGGAATGACAGGCCTATGGGTGACATTCGGCGGCCAGTGTGGGGGGCCTGAAGGGAGTGGCAGATCCAGAGACGCTGAGGAGAGGGAACCAGTGGGACTTGGCTGAGTTGTGGAGGAAGGGGTTCCCAAGCAATGAGCAGACCCAAGAAATGCCCCTTCTGTGGGACACCCCATGCCCCACCTCCAGCCTGGCCATCAGCTGCAGATGGGCAATGAGGGCCAGCATTCCCCATGAGCAGGCCGGTGGAGCTGACAACAGCCTCTCCTCCTCCTCAGCTGGACCCCAGTTAAGCTCACCCTTAGCCTTGGCGCTTTGTGGAGCCCTCAGGTTAAGTCCTGAGCTCCTTTCCCTGGACGCCTTGGCCAGCCTGAGATACACAGCACACACTCCCTATGGAGTGTACAGCCACCAGCGTGAGGCCAGGGCCGTAGTGCAGCTGGGGACAGGCAGGCTGCACCCAGGACAATTCACACTGATGCCAAGGCAGGCAGGGGACAGTGGGCTGGTGGGGGGCAGGGGGGGCGGGGGTGTCCATGCTCCAGGCAGAAGGCACTTGGTGACCCAGAAGCATCCCAGACGAGAGTACCATCTAAGCGCAGTCTTAAGACCACTGAGACCAGCACTTCCCAGGCCAAGGACCAGCAGTGCTGACGTAGGAATGGCAGGCCAGCTGTGGGGCCAGATGGGGGCCTGAGAAATGGGCCCAGGGACAGGAGGAGGCTGTCGCCAGGCTTGCACTGTGGGAAGTTGGTGCTGGGCAGAGGGGAGCTGGAGGGCGGCCATTTCTGCTCAGGAGAAATGGAAGCTCTCACAGTAACCTGGATGTGAGCCGAAAAGCCCTGAGTTTAGGCCAGGTGTCATTCAGTCCTCAGAACCAGCCTGTCGATCACAGATGGGATAGAGCCCTTGGTTCTGACTCCTCCAGGGACCCAAAAGGGCTTCAGCCATGCATTCTGGTCCACAGAAGTCACACCCCTGCTCCCCTACCAGGGTCAGCAGGGGCTGGTCTCCTTCTCCACAAGTGTCAGCCCTCCCCATGCCTGCACCCCCTTCCTATTAGTGATTCCTGCCCAGGCCCTTGAGCCCGGCATTGCCCTGGCCTACACATGCCCGCTGCTGGCAGCTTCCTTCCTTCAGTCCTCAGGTATTATTTGAACACCTGCTCTGTGTTGGGCCTGGGTTAGGTGCTAGGTGCTAGGAAGTTAGGTGCTAAGAAGTCAGCCCCCAAGGCTCTTGGGACAGGGGACCCAGCTTTGCCCACCACTCTTGGGAAGCGGATGGAAGGGTCAATGACCTGTGTGGCCCAAGAGAGCGCTGGGCCCCATAAGCACTTCCCAGAGCTTCTGCTTACATTACCCAGGAGAGCTGCCAGAACCCTCCTCCTGCACATGTGGGCAGCTTTGGGGCCCACGTTGTCCCAGTAGGAGGGTCTACCCCTCCTAGGCAAGTCCCCTCCCCTCCGTGAGCCTCAGCTCCCTCATCTGTAAATGGGGATGAGGAGGGCCCCCTTGCATGTTGGAGAGGGAAGCCATGAGCTCTCACATACCCAGTCAGAGCCCAGCTCCAGGCCTTTCCCCTCTCCCCACTTCACACTCAGGGCCCAGTACCATTTTGCGGCATGATGAGTCCTCCCATTGCTGTGGCAGGTACCCCAGGGAGAGCACAGGTAAGGGGGAGGAAGCTACAGCCAGAGACCTGCCTTTCTGCAACCTGAGGGTCTGTCCTGGAACCTCTGGGGGGCCCCGGACCCCTGCTGCTCCCAGCCTTCCCTTCCAGGCTCCCCACACACACCCCTCCTTGTCTCCTGCCAGCACAAGGCCTGGAATCCATGGCTTGGCTGAAACCCAGACCCAGCATTCACACTGAGAGCCCCCAGCCTACACTCCCAACAGGCTCTGCTGGCCTTGCTCCCTTCAAGCCAACCAGAGCCACGTGGGGACACGTCGCACCTGTAACCACCAGGGCCCTTTCCTGCCCTGAACATCCAACCTCAGGCCTCCCGTGGCTAGCACATCTGAATTTTCATTGATCTTATTGATTTCTTAACCCAAAGCCACTGAGTGCTTGGAGGTACAGAGATAGCCTTCCCTTCCCCACAAACAGATGTCACAGCTATGCCACCATGCAGACACACAGACCAAAGACCCTGACCCAAAAACATTCTGTGGTCAGGCAAGTGTGACAGTGATCGGAAGTCAGCCCAGATCTGCAGCTGTTCCCATTCCTGTGTGGGGCTGGGGGTGGCTAGTGGACTCCCCAGGAGAGAGCGACTCTATCTCCCCGCACTTGCCCCCATTCCCCATCCAGAAGGCCAGGGGTTAAGGACCAAAACCTGAAAACCCTCCACCCAAATCTGCTGATGCTGTAAAAGCCTGAAACTTGCTAAGCCAAACTTGAGAGTCCAGTCTGGGAGTATAATTTATTGCGTGTTACACAAACTGATTGGTTATTAGACGTAGATTGGTGAGAAGGTGAGAACCTAAGCCTCAGCTTGGCCTCAGAGCCCCCACTCCCACCCCGCCAACCCTCAACCTCCCAGAAATACTCAGCACACCTCCCCCACCAGGCTCCCCACGTGCCCTTGGCATTCACGCACGCTTACACCCCACATGCTCCTGGGCTGGAGGGACTCCTCCCCCTTCCTCCCCAGCCTTCCCAAGGCTGGCATCTGCTCACATTTACTAGGCAGGTGCAGACACAGCCATGCCAGAAACTGCTCCCCGTAGCCTGGCTACTAGGTGACCTGCAGGGTGGAGGACACAGCCCCTCACCTCAAGGATGGGGCAGAGCAGGGTCTGGGTCTTCCCCTGGGTCCTCTGCCCTCCC
>NW_017731592.1:1096950-1142671 GCF_001890085.2 Hipposideros armiger
AAAAAAAAAAAGTTCCCAGCTGAGAATGTTCTGGAGGGCTCCACCTGAGCACGTGCATGGTTTCTTCTCAGATGCCCCAAGACTCGGTGTACCTGACAGGTGGCTGGTGCCCAGGGTCCCTCCTATACGCAGACCCTGTGAGGGACCTTCAGTTCTCAGCCCTCACCCCACCTCCAGGGAACCCCAGATAAAGACCTCAGCCAGAGGCAACATCTGACCCCCAATCTCCTGTGAGAACGCCCAGGGGCAAGGGTAAAGGGTAGAAAAGTCTGGGGGCCCAGTGTGGTAGCCTGAGTGACTCACAAGGAGGGGTGTGGGCAGGGGTTAGGGAAAGACACGTTAAAGAAATTGAGAGAAAACAGCCTCCCTGCTCAGCTGGGAAGCTGCTCCTCCTGCAATGCAGCTCTAATTGAATTTCTCTGTTAACAATGGAAACACATTGCTGCCAGGCCTCTCTCCCTCTTTCTGATAAGCCAATGACCCGAGGGAAATTGGGGTCAGGAGGAGGAGAAATTGGAAACAAACAGTCTTTTCTCACTCCTGGGACACTGGTTTTGGCCAAGGGCCAGCAGGCTAGAGAAGGAAGGCTGCTATCTGAGGACTTCTGGGTCCTCAGAAGGTCTGAGCCCTGCCCGAGCAGCCCCGGTCCCTGGGTCCTGGAGTGGCCGAGGGCAGGGGGCTTGGTCCATTCTTGAGAGGGGTCTTCCCAGCCCAGATGGTACAGAGCTGGTCCCAACATCCATCACAGGCCACCCTCCTCTTGGGCCACCCCCTCACCTTTGCCAACATTTCTCCCTATGGCCAGGGCAGCCCCAGCTCACCCCAGGGTAACTACAGAGCACCTTGAACATGCTTTGGACTCAAACAGCCACAGAAGGAGGACCTATGACAAGCCCCTACCCCTGTGAGCCTCTGTTTGCTCATCCATAGAGTGGGAACGGTGGATGTTGGAAGATAATAATCCAGCATGTGGGAACCGCTTGCTAAGCCCAGGGGTCTATTATCATACTATGTAATGGCTGTAATTATATTGTTAATAGCTGCTATTATATTATCACATGTCAGGATCCACTTGCTAACCCCCAACAAGCTGAGCCAGATCCTTCCTCACCCTTTTTACCCACAAAGCCCCTAAGGGCCGACCTGTCTGCCCCACCCCTTCTGCCTCTGGTATTGGGAGGTCAGTCCCTGCTCCCAGAAGCTCCTCTGTGCCCTGATCTCTGAAACGATATGAAGCCCCTTTAGGGACATTTTTGTAAGTCACTCCAGGGAGACAGGCCTTGGGTGACAAAGTATAAAGAGTGGAAGTGCTAAGAACCTACTCCGTGCCTTCAGGGGATATAAACTGAGCTCCCTGGGGGTCCCCCAGAGGGTTGCCCCAGTGTCTGCTCTCATCAGGATGGGCTGGGGGGCTCTATGTGGCCCTTGGACCTGGCTATCCACACCTCCCACCCCCAGGCCTGCCCGCCATGGAGGTTCGCATCAATGTCTCGAGGCAGCAGGTGGAGAAGGTGTTTGGGCTGGAGGAATACTGGTGCCAGTGCGTGGCCTGGAGCTCCTCAGGCACCACCAAGAGTCAGAAGGCTTACATCCGCATTGCCTGTGAGTCCAGGGCTTGGCCCTCAGGTGGGGGTGGCCCAAGGGTGTCACCAGGGAAAGGTGCCTGGTCAAGAAAGCCTCAGATCCTGTGTTGATGGGTGGAGGAAGTACCTATGCACACTGCCCAGCCACCCCTGTAACCCCTGGGCACTTGGCGCTTCCTCCTACCATGTGTCATGGCCCCTGGGAGACCAGGGGACAGGCTGGCTGGGCTGACCAGGCAAGAGGCATTCAGGCTGGAGGACAACTCTTGTTTTTCTCCCAGATTTACGCAAGAACTTCGAGCAGGAGCCACTGGCCAAGGAGGTGTCCCTGGAGCAGGGCATTGTGCTGCCCTGCCGCCCGCCAGAGGGCATCCCCCCGGCCGAGGTGAGAGGGACTCCCAGGCTTGGGTCCTGCCTGCCCAGCACCCCAGGCTGACCCCCCAGGGGCCACTATCGCTCCGGGCAGGGCCAGCGTGGGCAGGCAGTGCAGCAGCATGGCTTCGTTTCGCAGGTGGAATGGCTCCGGAACGAGGACCTGGTGGACCCGTCCCTGGACCCCAACGTGTACATCACGCGGGAGCACAGCCTGGTGGTGCGACAGGCCCGCCTGGCCGACACGGCCAACTACACCTGCGTGGCCAAGAACATCGTGGCACGCCGTCGCAGCACCTCCGCTGCTGTCATCGTCTACGGTGGGCCCCGGTGCCAGCAGGGCGGAGGGAGAGGCACAAAAGGTCTCCTCAGGGCGGCACTGTGGCCAGCTCCCCAGGGAGCCACGGCTGGGTGGGCCAGATGAGGACTGACCGGGAAGGGCAGGGAGCTCGCTGTGGCTTTTGAGGAGCTGAGGGGCAGGTCTGGGAGAAGGTGTGGGGTGGGGTGGCCGTCATCTGTGGCCAGATTGTTCCTTGGCTTACTTGTGAGTATGGGGGCATGGTGCAGAGGGAAGTGAGGGGACAGAGGGAGTCTAGGAAAGGCAACCCTGAGTGGGAAGTAGTGTCCTGGGCACCCCCAGGAGCAGGCAGAGGGAGCGGGTGCGGGAGTTGCCCCTGTGAGAGGCGGGGGTCTGAACGGAGGTCCCGGGAGCTGCAGTTAGGGCGGGCTGCCCTGGGCATCCGCAGTGCTGACTGGCAGAATGGACTGTGGAGCAGGCGCTGCCAAGGGTTAGTGGGCAGAGAATGGCCTCCCCCCCAGGGCTTCCCTCCCAGCACAGCCGCAGCCCCTGTGCCCTTCCGCCCTGGCCCTGGGCCAGTGTGTCTGAGGAAGCCCCCCGCTCCCTGACCCCGGTCCTTCTCTGTCCGGCCAGTGAACGGTGGGTGGTCGACGTGGACCGAGTGGTCCGTCTGCAGCGCCAGCTGTGGGCGCGGCTGGCAGAAACGGAGCCGGAGCTGCACCAACCCGGCGCCTCTCAACGGGGGTGCCTTCTGTGAGGGGCAGAATGTCCAGAAAACAGCCTGCGCCACCCTGTGCCCAGGTACCAGTGGCCGCCGCCTCCCGCATCGCTCCTCACTACACCATCTCCGCGCCCTGGCTCCATCTCGCCCACCAGCCTGCCCCCCATGGCTCCATCCCACCTGCCCCCACACACGGCCAGGCTCAGTGCGAGGCTGGGATGGGGTTCAGTGTGATGGAGGCAGCACTCCATCCATGTCCGGCTCGGCCTCAGCAGAGGGGCTGAGTCCCAGGGCCTGAGGTACAGTCAGGACAGGTACAGTAAGTGTGGGGCAGGGGCTGCAGGAGGGCCATGGTGGGACCCAGAGCCCACACTGCCCCAGGGCCAGGACGGCCCCTAGTGTGGGTAGAGCTAAGTAGGCCAGTATCATGTGCCTCCCTCCATTAGCATGCGTCATCCAGGCCAGCTGGACACCATAGGGCGTGCAGACCAGCGGGACTAGCCCTGGCCTTGCACCTAGAGCCTGGGCTGACCCCCCAGGCTGACCGCGCCATCCCCTCTCTGTGTCTGTCTTGCATCTAGTGGATGGCAGCTGGAGCCCGTGGAGCAAGTGGTCGGCCTGTGGGCTGGACTGTACCCACTGGCGGAGCCGTGAGTGCTCTGACCCAGCGCCCCGTAACGGAGGCGAGGAGTGCCGGGGTGCTGACTTGGACACCCACAACTGCACCAGCGGCCTCTGCATGCACAGTGAGTCCTCGCCACCAGAACTGGTCCTGCCCAGCCCTGGAAAGGCACTGACTGGCTAAGGGAGTCAGTCCCCTGCCAGAGGCTCAGGACCCTCAGGGACCCCCCGTCATCCTTAACACACCCACACATGCTCCCCTGCACCCCGCAGTACCTCCTTCACCTGTCCCAAGATGATCATACATTTGAGCCTTTGCCTTTCCGGGCACACGCGGCCCCAGGATCCACTCACAGGCCCCTCCCCCACGGCTCCTGCAGCTTTGCCTGCTCCAGGTTCCCCAAATGCACATGCAAGTCCTGTGGGGACACCCGGCTTGTGAGGCCTGTTAATTACAAGGCCATAACTAACAATTAAAGATCTCTGTTGGATTTTTTTCTCTAGAACACACCCTCCCCCATTCTTTCAATTAAAAACCTAATTATCTGTGTCAATTCCTTTCTGATGGACATTTCTTCCATTATGCAAAGCCCTTCTAAAGTCAATACAGCTTCCTCCAGGCAGTCAATCACCCTTCCCAGGCCCTGCCCTGGGCCTGGAGAGGCTGACTAGGAGAAGAGCCCTGGCAGGGACCTGCCAGGAACCAGATTGGCAGACCCCCCCAGGAAGCAGATCCCCTGCTTTGGGGATGTGGGGAACTCCTCCCAGCCCCAGCTGCCCTGGTCCCCAGAAGAGCAGGGTTCCTCCTAACAGCCCGGCCCCAGGCCCTCCTGGGAAGTGTCTCTTCCCCTCCGTTCTCCAGCAGCAGCAACCTCAGCCTGAATGGAGCCAATGAGGGATGCGACTTGCTCCAAATGACACAGCAAGGTGGTGGCAGATGCAGGGCTGGGTGCACCCTTGCCGACCCCATGCTCCTTGCTAGCATCCACTGTCCCACTCATGCTGATGCCCAAGGAGTGGGGGCCTCATCCTCCTAGGGTGGAGACCTCTGCCCTGTCCTTCCAGGCCCCCTGCACCCTGCTCCTCCCAAGGCTGTGCTGTCTCCCATAGCCACTTCCGGGCCCGAGGACGTGGCCCTCTACGTGGGCCTCATCGCTGTGGCTGTGTGCCTCCTCCTGCTGCTGCTCGTCTTAATCCTAGTTTATTGCCGCAAGAAGGAGGGGCTGGACTCGGACGTGGCCGACTCGTCCATCCTCACCTCAGGCTTCCAGCCCGTCAGCATCAAGCCCAGCAAAGCAGGTGGGGTGTTCCGGCGCCCAGCACTCCTGCCTGGGGCCTCCACACCAGGGGTCGCCCAGACAGGGCCATCCCATTGCCATTCCCTGAGTCTGTCTTTATCCCGCAGATAACCCCCATCTGCTCACCATCCAGCCAGACCTCAGCACCACCACTACCACCTACCAGGGCAGCCTGTGTCCCCGGCAGGATGGGCCCAGCCCCAAGTTCCAGCTCACCAACGGGCACCTGCTCAGCCCGCTGAGTGGTGGCCGCCACACGCTGCACCACAGCTCACCCACCTCTGAGGCCGAGGACTTCGTCTCCCGCCTGTCCACCCAGAACTACTTCCGCTCCCTGCCACGTGGCACTAGCAACATGGCCTATGGGACCTTCAACTTCCTCGGGGGCCGGCTGATGATCCCTCATACAGGTGGGAAGGGCCCCAGAGTGCTCCGGGGGCTCTAAGAGGCAAGACTAGCCTCCGTGTTCCTCATGAAGGAGAGCGGGACAGCCCCGATGTTCTTCCTGTGCTGCCCAGCCTCACCCCAAGTGCCGAGCCAGGCCAGCAGGAAAGTGGGTCAAGTTTGGGAGAGGACCCAGCGCAGCTGGCAGTGGGGCCAGCATGGAGGCTGTGGCCCAAGCTGTCTCCCTTCTGTGGCCTAGGGCACAAGATTCTGTTGTTCTTGTCCACGGTCAGCCAGCCTGTGTGTGCGGGCTCCATGCAGGCCCTGGGCTCCTAGGTGGAGCAGGTGGAGAGACAGCAGAGGACAAACACCTGGTCAGGGGGCTCCTCCACTCACCACCTCATGTAAACCCCTCTACCAGGGTCCCTGAGACACCTTGATAGAGACTCTGGGGACCCTTTCCATGGTCACCTTTCGGGGAAGCACCGCAGCCTCTGGTGTGGCTGAACCACTCCCACCCTTAAATTCTCTGTGCCCTCGGCTTAGATGACCACACGTGGCCCTGATTTTCTGGCCCCTCTCTCGCTGCTCCGGGTACCTATTCCCTAAATATAGGTGTTCATCAGAGCTCCCTCCTAGCGCTCTCTCCCACTCTGTGGCTTTAATCGCCATGTCTGTGCGATTACTCCCACTCCTCCATCCCCAGCCACCGTTCTGGGTGACAGAATCGTACACCCAGCTGCCTCCTGGGCAGCTCCATCTGGATGTCTCACAGCACCTCTGATTCCTTGTGCCTAAAACAGCACCGTCTCCCACCCTCCCCCAGAACCTCCTGCTTCTCGGCTTTCCCCACCTCAGGGACAGCACAGTGGAGTTGTTGGAGCCAGAAACTGGAGGTCACCTTGACCTCCTGCTCTTCTTCACTTGCCTCCCTCATCTCTACACCAGCTTCAGTCGCACACCCATCCCGTCGTTCTTCCTCCTCAGCTGCTCGTGCATGTTCCTGCATCTCGTCTTTCCCGCTGCCTCGCCACACCTACCCATCTGGTTCACAGCTCCTAGCATTCACCCAGTGAAGCCACACTTCATCATGGCCCTCCCTTGCTTGAACCCTTTCTGGGGCTCCCCAATGCCCCCTTCAAAACCCACATGACAAGGCCACAATGGCCTGTCCCCTGCTGGCCAGCTACAGCAGCCTCTCCCCTCCCAAGCACGCTTCTCCTGCACATGGCAGCCGATGGGCACTCAGCACCCCACGCACACCATGCTGCCCTCTGCACACAAGAGTCCCTCTCCCCCACCCACCGGCTCTTACCCTGGCAGCCCTCCCTCTCTGTGCCTCATGTCCCTGCCACAGGGCTGCCAGGGTGATGACATGAGATGGGCCATGCCAAGCTCTTAGGAAGGGGCAGGCGCACAGTGGGTGCTTGGTGACCATCGGTGGGGTAGGGGAGCTGCAGCTCCCCCTTGCTCTCCCCCAGCACCCAGCACCCAGCACCTTTTACTGCCATCCCTTCGTCTTTCTCCTCGCTGGGCTGGGCACTTCATGAGAGCAGGGCTCGTGGTTTTCCCTCACCTTCCTGAGTACCTGTACATGACGTGAGCATTCATTGAACGAGAATGGGGGTGTGTGAACCTCTGCCATGGAGAGCATTCATGCGCACATCTCTGGGACTGTCACCAACACTGTAGGCTGTACCAGGGGGCAGTACAGGCTGGTGAAGGAAGTGGTAGCAGTAAATATGCCATCACTGGCTCCCCTCTCCCGGGTTTTAGGTCACAGGAAGTGGTGACTTTCCATCGGGCCTGCCTGCTCACCCACTCTGGAGAGCATGCCTGTGCTTTGGGACTTGGTGGGGTAAAGTCATAGAATTTCTTCCCCTCTTCCTAATGTAGGGGCTCCCTATCCTAAAAGGGCAGGAAGGTGGGGCACGAACACCCCTCGCCATCCCCAGAGCAACTCCCCTGCCCCTGTCCACGTGTGTCCTTCCCCACTGCCTCTTCCCTGGCACCACTCCCCGCTCAGCAGGCACTTTCTGATGCTGCTCCTGTAAGATGCTGGGACAGGTGACTCAATGGCTCCCAGACCAGGGAGGGCTACTAAAGTGGGAAAGGTTGTTAAAGGCCCGGCCAATGCCAAGTGAGGAGCAAAGTCCTACCGGGCGGCTGAGAGTGGCTATCCCTGGAGGTGGCTGGGGCGGATGGAGGCAAGGGAAGCATGAGAGGGCAGGAGGACGGGGCACCCAGGTAGACGCTTGTTCGGGGCAGTGGTACCAGAAAGGCGAGTACACATCACAGGCTGGGCTGGAGATACTGCTGGAAAGGTACTAGGGGCCAGAGGTGAAGGGCCTAAAGTGCCAGGCCAGGGAGCTGGACTTTATCTCGGAGGCAGGGAAGGTAGATACAGCATACCTGGCAATTTTTGTTCCAGCATTTTCTGTGCCCGGGCTAACTGGGCATGTTTTGCCCATCTGAATTCCCTCAGCCTCTCTTGGGGTCACTGTGATTCAGTTTCATGCCTGTGTGTGTGCAGTTGAATATCCTGGCAGTCCCTGTGGCACCTCTGTCCCCAGGCCAGGCCAGCATCCGTTAGTCCTCAAAGGGAGGCCCGTGTAGGGGCTGGTGGAGCAGGGCGTTTGGTGTCTTTGGTGGTAAGCCCTGGCCCCCCTCCTGCTCTGTCACAGGGATCAGCCTCCTCATCCCCCCAGACTCCATACCCCGTGGAAAGATCTACGAGATCTACCTCACGCTGCACAAGCCGGAGGATGTGAGGTGTGGGCGTGGGCCCTGCTGGGGCTGGGCAGGTCCTGCCCCCTGCCTGCGGTCACCTCGAAGCCCCCTGCCCACTCACTGTGGGGTCTGGTCTGGCCCTGGCTGAGGGAGGGCCGGGGATCAACTGCCTATAAGCTCTGTGAAGCCTTGCCCCCACCCTAGGTGCCCCTGCCCTGCCCTGCCCTGCCCTACCCTGCCCGGTTCCAGGACAGTCCACTGATGCCTTTCCCTCCCCACCTGTATTTCCCCACTTGAGGTTGCCCCTAGCCGGCTGTCAGACCCTGCTGAGTCCCATCGTTAGCTGCGGGCCCCCTGGTGTCCTGCTCACCCGGCCTGTCATCCTCGCCATGGACCACTGTGGGGAGCCCAGCCCTGAGAGCTGGAGTCTGCGCCTCAAAAAGCAGTCCTGCGAGGGCACCTGGGAGGTGAGCAGGGACAGCCCCACTGCCCACACAAGGGAGTCAGCGCAGGGCTCCAAGTGGAGCCCGGCTTCCCAACTGGCCCTTGAGTCATGTCCCTGTCCCCAGTCTCTGGCCACCCCTGCACTTGGCCTTGAGCTAACCCATCAGGCTCTGCCCGCAGGACGTGCTGCACCTGGGTGAGGAGGCGCCATCCCACCTCTACTACTGCCAGCTGGAGGCCAGCGCCTGCTACGTCTTCACCGAGCAACTGGGCCGCTTTGCCCTGGTGGGAGAGGCTCTCAGCGTGGCTGCTGCCAAGCGCCTCAAGCTGCTTCTGTTCGCCCCCGTGGCCTGCACCTCCCTGGAGTACAACATCCGAGTCTACTGCCTGCATGACACTCGCGATGCACTCAAGGTACTGCCCCTGCCCCCTGCCTCCTGCAGGAAAGCTCCCTGGCACTGAGGGCTGAGCGCCTCTGGGGGAGGGGTGGCAGCTGGGGTCCTCCCCCAGGCTCGGCTGACACCTGGGACACTGCTACAGGAGGTGGTGCAGCTGGAGAAGCAGCTGGGAGGACAGCTGATCCAGGAGCCTCGTGTCCTGCACTTGAAGGACAGTTACCACAACCTGCGCCTGTCCATCCATGATGTGCCCAGCTCCCTGTGGAAGAGCAAACTTCTCGTCAGCTACCAGGTGAGGGTGCTCAAGGTCCTGGAGTGGGCACACCTGCTGCTGGGCACACCTGATGCCGCTCCTCTGCCCCCCTCCCCCAGGAGATCCCCTTTTATCACATCTGGAATGGCACTCAGCAGTTTCTGCACTGCACCTTCACCTTGGAGCGTGTCAGCCCCAGCACCAGTGACCTGGCCTGCAAGGTGTGGGTGTGGCAGGTGGAGGGCGATGGGCAGAGCTTCAGCATCAACTTCAACATCACCAAGGTGGGCAGGAGGGGCATCGGCACTGCCATAACCCACACCACCAGCACGACTGCCCCCAAGCCTACCCAGCCATCTCCTCCTGGAAACCAGATGCTGCTTGGCAGCTTCCACCAAGTATCAGGGGAGAGGTGCAGGTGCAAACACAGACAGATGCACACAGATGCCATGGGACTTGGGGAGGGGTCAGGAGGGGATGTGGGAGCAGCAGGAAGGAAAGGTGGAGCAGCCTGAGCTCTGGACCTCCCCGAGAAGGGACGTCATACTGGGCCTCGAAGGGTCAGTAAGAGTTAGGCAGCATGGTGTGCCTAACTCCATGCCCACTGAGGGAAGGGCATCTCTGGCAGCAGGAACTGAGTGCAAATGCAAGGACATGGGCGGTGAGAGTATACAGTGACTTCTGAGTGGTCAGCAGAGGCTGGACAGGGGTGACCTGGGGAGGGCTGGTGGGAGAGAGGATGAAATGAGGCCAGATTTCTCTCTGGCTGTGTAACTGCACCTCTGAGCCTTGGACCCCTCTCAGTGCCCATGTGCCACCATGTTCTGGGGTGGTTTAGATGCTCCTCCAGGGGGAGGTGGCAGCTGGCCTGGATCAGGGAAAGTCCTAACAGTTATCTCCACTTCTTCGTGCCCCCAGGACACGAGATTCACTGAGCTGCTGGCTCTGGAGAGTGAAGGGGGGGTCCCAGCCCTAGTGGGCCCCAGTGCCTTCAAGATCCCCTTCCTCATTCGGCAAAAGATCATTACCAGCCTGGACCCACCCTGTAGCCGGGGTGCTGACTGGCGGACTCTGGCCCAGAAACTCCACCTTGACAGGTGGGTGGGAGATGGGAAGGGAGGGGCTGCAAAGGCCACCTGCAGTCCAGCTGGGCAGGGTAGGATGGGTGGGGTGGACAGGATGCTCTGTGGGTAGGGCCTGCACCCTATCTACCAGCAGCCAGGGCATCCAGTGTGCCCAGCAGAGGGGAGGCCCTGCACTCAGGTGGGCTGGGGGCAGGAGGCAGAAGGCTGTGGTGAGGCCAGGCCACTGATGGGCTCCCTTCCCTCCCTCCCTTCCGCAGCCATCTCAGCTTCTTTGCCTCCAAGCCCAGCCCCACAGCCATGATCCTCAACCTGTGGGAGGCGAGGCACTTCCCCAACGGCAACCTCAGCCAGCTGGCCACAGCAGTGGCAGGACTGGGCCAGCCAGATGGTGGCCTCTTCACAGTGTCAGAGGCCGAATGCTGAGGCCAGCCAGGCCCCCAACGCCTACACTCTCAC
Source organism: Hipposideros armiger (assembly GCF_001890085.2). Classification (NCBI taxonomy): domain Eukaryota; kingdom Metazoa; phylum Chordata; class Mammalia; order Chiroptera; family Hipposideridae; genus Hipposideros; species Hipposideros armiger. Next base: position 1,107,594 of record NW_017731592.1, read on the forward strand.
CAGCTTTGGGACCCACCAGGAACAGGCAGAAGCCAGATGGGGCCTCTCCCCAAAACCCAGGGGAGCTGTGTGGACAGGCCCCCTCCTGGCAGACACTGTCCCTTCACACTGGCCCTTCAGACCCTGACCACATTCCCACCCTTCCAGGGCCCGCCTGGCCAGGCTGGCACTGCCACCTGCCCCCAGGGCCCAGCGTGGACAGTGCCGGGAGCCGGGCCGAGCCCAGCCCATCTGTGTGTGTGTATGTGTGTGGTGCTACCTCTCCTCCTGCCCCTGGCTGGGGGCCGCACACACACGGCATGCGCGCACTCGCTGGGCTCGGGACATGGCCCCAGAGCTCCTGCCTGAGCTGGACCTTATGCAAACATTTCTGTGCCTGCCGGGTAGGGGCACATTTGAGGGGCTTGGCTCTAAGCCTGCGGGACTGGGGGCCAGCCAGACGAGGGGCGGCCCCTAGATTCAGGCACATGAACCCCACATGGGCACGTGCCCACGCATGTCTCGCGTGTCATCTCACACGAATGTCCCCGCACACACATCTCATGCTGTACACCTGGAGGCCGCTCATGTCTCACACCCGGTGTCAGTCCACATCTGTCTGTCACATGCTGCCCTTCTCCCACCCACCCAGGGACACCCAGCGAGGGCTCCTCCCTGATCCTCCCCCTGCCCCAGCCGTGAGGAGCCCTGCCCGATGGGGTGTGTGAATATGCAACGGGAGTCCCGGGCTGGACAATGGCGAGTGTGCGTGCCGCGGTGTGCCCGCTCCTGGGACCTGTCATGTGAAGCTCGTGCCCTGACTCTGTCTTAAGTGCATTCGCGCACTTACACTTGGCCTTATGTACACAGCCTTGCCCGGCCGCCGGGGCGCGTAGGGATTTTAGCGGACGTGAATGTAAATAAATTATATATATATATTGCTAACCCGAGTGCTGCTTCTCTCAAAGAAGCCAGAGGTTGAGGCTAGTGGCCACAGAGGGGTCACACACGGGTTGTCCCAGGAGTCCTGGGTGGCTGGAGACAGATGGGCCTGTGCCCTGGTCCAGCACAGCTGGTTCCTGGAGGCGTCTTCAGACACGGGTCAACTGGGCCAGGCGACAGGCAACAGCGGTGACCAGGGCCGCACCTTTGCCCGACCCATCCTCTGACTGCAGGAAGGTGACTGCACAGTGAGGGGCCAGCTTCCGCACAGTGGCTGCCACCAGGCTGGAGAAGCTGTGACGGGGAGGGGCTGAGGTGAACCCGGGCCAGTCAAGCCCTACCCGGCCATGCCTCCCTGCCCAGCCCGGCACCCAGACTCACTGGGGGTGCAGCTTGTACAAGGTCCCATCCACCCCCACAGACACGGTCAACTCTTCCAGGCCCCGGTTCTCACGGATCTTCTCCACCACGGCAGCCACACCTGCCCCACAGAGCTGGGCAGCCCGCTGGGACACAGCCTGGCATACCTCCAGGACCATCAGGGCATCATCTGAGGTCAGGGGTAGCCCCAGATCCTCCAGGATGGCTCGGACCTGCCTCAGGGCCAGGCTGTCGCTGGGGACAGAAAGGAATAGAGCACAGAGAGGCAGCGTCCTGCATTAGCTCCCTCCTCTCATGACTTCTCCACCCTCCAGGGTGGACCTCCCTCCAACCAGCATTCCACCCAGAGTGGACAGGCAGACCCATCTGGGAGATGGGTGGAGGTAATGCAGGTCTCAGAACCTTTCAATCTCAGAGAGAAACTTGGTCTTGAAAATGTCCCTGGTCTGAAGGCGCTGGGTCTGCTGACCCCGGAAGAGAACTCCAAGGCTGGTCAAATGCAAGAGGATGTGGCGGACGATCTCCCCCAGGTACATGCCACTGATCATCTTCTCAAACCTGCGCGAAAGCATGTGTGTGCATAGGGCAGGAAATCCCTCCCACCCCCGGGGTACCATCCCCAGCAGAAGCCACTACCAGTCACCCCTGCCCAGCCCAGCCCACACCTCTGTTTGCCGGGATTGATGGATGCCTGGTCCACACTTGCATCGAAGCAGGTACTGAACATGCTCAGAGAGCCATCGTCCCCAAAGGCGCCCCACTCCATGTTGATGCACATTTGGCCTGAGTCCCCGGCCACGCCTGCCACATTCTGGAGCTCCTCCATATAGCAGGCGTTGGTGCCGGTTCCTGCGGGAAGTCAGATGGGGTGGGAGCCATTTACTGATGCAGACAAGAACCCCCCAGAGCCTGTCCCACACTGAGATGGCAAAATTTGGGCTCATGTCCCATGCTCATGTCCTGCCCTGGGTTCTAGGCTTCCCTCCTTCCTGACATTCCTTTTGCAGACCCTGCCAGCACCAAGCCCTTGGGTCCTCCACTACTCCCCCTCCCAGCACCACCACCAGCTCATCTCCCATGCTACCGCAGGGCATGTCTAAAAATGCCATCAGTCATGTCATGTCCCTGGGAAATGTGTGAGAGCCCCCACTGTCTGCAGGTGAGAGGCCTAAGCTCTCTGGACTGGCCTTCAGGTCTTTAGCCAAAATATTGGGTTGTTGGAAAAGTCATGATGAATTTTTGCAACAAAATACATAGAAAAAATATGTTATGACTTTTCCAACAACCCAATATTTTGGACCCAAGCAGGCCCTGGGCCAAGAGCCGGGATGTAGACAAGAGTCAGACTCAAGGAGCCCTACAGTGGCCGGAGGCAGGCAATAAGCAGCCAACTTCAGTACTTCCTGGATGTGCCCAAATAGAGCTGCAAAGAAGAGCATCATGGGAGCCCTGAGCACGGCGAGGCTTCTTGCCTAGAGGGTCAGAAAAGCTACAGAGAGGAAGTGGCGTTTGGATTTGGCCTTGAAGCCAAGAAGCATAGAAAGGAAAGGCACTCCAAGCAGAAGGCATCCCCTTCTTCTCCCCAACACACAGTCAGCTCTAGGCAGGTGGTCTTGTTGGCCCCACCTGGAATTCCTCCATCCAGTGTTTTTTTTTCCCCCGGCAATCTGGGCACACCTCTCCAGGTGCCTCCCTGTGCCCGGCTCTCTGTTCAAGTAGCTCCCAGTCCCATGGGAGGCTACCACACCACTCGTGCTCTAAGGACCTGTGGGAGACCTCCTCCCCTGCCTAGCCAGGTCCCTTCTTTCAAGGCTTTCATTGCAAGTCCCACTCATGTTGGGACCCCTTCCTTTCCAAGCTCGGCCTTGTTGCCCTGGCGCCCTCAGATTCAGCTCTCTCTGACTGCCACAGGCTGTTCTGGGCTCAACTCCTCCTGAACCATCAGTTCTGAGAAAGCAGGTGTTTCCCGCCTCCCTTCTTTATGTATCTTCCTGTCCTTTCATCCAGCCCCAGCTGAGCATAGATAGGATCTTGGACAACCTGAAGGATGCTCACGGCTCATTCTCTGTCAACCCCCAGCAGCCACCCAGCTCCCAGCACTGAGTGTGTACCCCAAGCCAGGTACTGAGCCATGCTCTGACCCTGCTTTCATCCTCAAGACCCCACAAGACAGGTGTTATCATTATCTCCATCTTAAAGATGAGGAAACTGAGGCTCTGGTGACCTGCCCAAGGCCATACAAGGTGGGAATTTGTATTACTCTCAAATCCGTATGACATCAAAGCTCAGATTCATTTAACAGAAGGGCAAACTGAGGCTCAGAGAGCTTAAATGACTGAGTAAGCAGCTGAGCTGAGCTAGACACTTCAACTCCAGACTCCTAGCCCAGCAGAATGGTAGGTCAGACAGTAATGATCCACATCCCCAAGGCCAGATGAACATCCAAATTGAGGAAACAACAGGAGGCAGCGAATTAGCATCAGGCAGTAGGGGCACAAAAGCGCAGGGCCCTCCTCACCAACGATGAGGCCGACCTCGCAACGGGGGTCCTCATAGCCACAGGACATCATGGTTCCCACCGTGTCATTGACAATGGCAACCACATTCAGCTCCACTGCCTGCACACAAAAGGATGCTGCTAGTTGCTGGGCAACACGGTCGTCACGGCAACTGGTGCAGGACCCAGAGGTCTCTACTGCAGAGGTCCCTCCCCCCCACACACACACAATCAGGAAGTGGGAAACCCTTTGCTCCCCTCAAGGCTTGCCACAGGCCCAAAGCACCCCTGAAGGCAGATCCTTACCTGTCTGCGCCAGATGGCTTCTCGCAGCAGACACACGACATCTTGGCCCTCGCAGTCAGACGCATTGAATCCCTTTGTCCAGTTCAGGAGGATGCCCTGGGGTGGGAACAAGGCAGGGCTAGAAGCTAGAGGCCCCTTGGAATTTCATGAGAAGCATACAATGTACCCCCTCCCCAAGCAGGATTCCAGGCCCACTCTGCCTGATGGTTGAGGGCCTTGCCCTCTGCCCCCTCCCTCCCCAGGAGCCTTCTGGTGTGAAGAAATCTATTAATAACCATCCAACCTACTTCATCCATTATTAGAACCAGAATGCTCAGACGATCTGAGGGTCTGGCCATTTTAAGACATTTGCCCACAAGGACTGGCCCTTCGTAACTGGGTTAGGAAAGAACAGAGCTGGTAAAATGGGTGCTGTGTGTGAGAAAGGGGAGGACAGAGAAGGCTCAGAGGGCCACAGGACAGCAGGTTCTGCTTTTCCAGAAAGACTAGCAAGAGTCGCTGAAGAGAAGGAATTCTCGGAGTTGGGACAGAGCCGTCAGTGGGAGACCCACGTGTGTGTTCCAGCTATTAGTGAGGGACGAATAGAAACGCCAGAACCCAGACACCTGTAAAGGACAGGGGGTGGGGGTGGGGGGGAGTAGGACAAGACAGATACGCCTTTATTGTAAGAAATTGGTCTTAAATTGTGAACATAGTGACACGGGCTTGACTGTGCTTTTCTTAGTGTGTTTCCTCTGAGGGAGGGGGCAGGAGGAATTAGTCCACCACCGTTAGGACCCAATGAGTGCTCAGGCAGGTAGGAGCATGGAAAGCAGGTCTGCAAATGTTTGGAGCAGGAGATTTTAGAAATACTAACCAACATTTCCCCAGTAATATTCCCTTTTGTCCCTTTTCCCATGTAACCACAGCTAGAGTGTTCCCTGCTTATTGTCTCAAAAGCAGAGACCAGAGAGAGTGAGAGGGTGAGTAAGAGGGAGGGCCAATTTGGGGGAGACCAGATTGTGAAGATTGGCAATGCTTCCCTGCTCCCAGGCAAGATAAAGACCCCCTGTGTCCTGTGCTCCCCACCCTGTGCACACCCCTGGGATGTAGGGGAGTAGAGGGATTTGGGCAAGCTGAGAGCAGAGGAGGCCTCTGTTCTCCTTTCCCACCTAACACCCAGGGAGGTGTCAAGACCCAAGAGAGGAAGTGGCAGAGTCCAGACAGTGGGGGGCCTAGGCGTCTCCCCAGTTGTATCCCACGTGTCTGTACATTCTTTACAGAAAAGGACACTCGCTGTGTGGCCGAGAGGGACCCCAACCTGGGGAGCTTAATGATCAACATAAAGTTTTCGCCCCTCCAAAGAATGTGGACTCAAAACAGAAGTCAAGTTCAGTGATGGAAGATTAATTGGACCATGTTTCTTGCACTCCTGATTTTGCATCCTGAGTCCCACCTGCTTCTCACACCTTAAGAGAAATAATCAAAAGGTGCCAGGTGCTTAGTCGGGTGCAGAGAGGACCAGCAGACTCACGCTGCTAACAGACTGTCGGGGTCGAGCAAAGGGAGTACAAAGACACGTGTCTGCGAGGTCAGGGCCAGAGCAGGAGACAGCCACAGGACGGCTGGCTCCTGGGAGTAGAGGCGGCAGAGCTTTTCAGTGGCGGGTGTGGAAGAATGCAGTGGACGCCTACAGGGGCCGCGAACTCCTCAGCACAGGGATTTTTCAGCAGAAGTTGGGGGCGTGAGGAGGGGACTCCCAGGGGTTGGGACCAGAGGTCCAGAAGGAGCTGTCTCCATGACAGGCCTCAGGTGTGTGCATGAAAAGCCTGGTGTTCTTGTTGAAGGGCTTTGCAGAGGTGTGTGCTGAGTGCCTGCTGCTCTGGCACCCCAGTCAGGCACTGAGAGGGACCCTGGCTGGCGGGGGAAGGGAGGCGCACGCAGGGGATGGCAAAGAACCCATGTGAGCACAAGACCCTCTGAGAGGCTGGAGAAAACGCTGCTCCCCGCAGGCCCCTAGGCCAGAACACCCATGCTCCTGCAGGTGACATGGTCACTGTGCCTACTAGTCAGCCCAGATCTGAACCTACATCTCTCCCAGGTGCCCAGACTCAACGCTGGCTCCACTCTCCTGCCCATTGGCAGCCCCTAGAGGTACCTGTGTCCTGCTCCACCCCAGGCCTCTTCATGGCCCTGGATTCCAGGCCACTTCACCACACCCATCCACTTGGGCACACCACGTCTGGGGAAACTGAGGCTGAGTATAGGCTCAGCCCCTCTGCCTGCCCCTCCCCCCAGAACAGGGCCCCGGAATCCTGTCCCCAGCCTCCCGTTCACTCCATGAAGGGTATGTGGGTAGAAAGCCTCTGGGGATGGCTTCTCCCGACCCTCCTGCCCTCACCTGGTCGAGGCCGAGCTGCCTGCACGGGAAGGAGAAGGTGAAACCCAGGGGCAGGCTCTGCCCGCTCAGGCCCTGCTTCTGCTGGAAGTCCACGATGCAGTCCACAATGTGGTCGAAGAGCTGAGGGGCAGCGCAGGTCAGTGGGAGCCAGCCGGCCCTTCCTCTCCCTGACTCAGCCCCAGGCCGTGGGTACCTGCTGTCCAGAGCCCTGGGCCACACACTCGGGGATGGAGTAGACCTGGCTGGTGAGCTGCACACCTGCTGTGGCCACATGTACCAGGAGGACCCGGAAATTGGTGCCCCCGAGGTCCAGTGCCAGGAAGTCCCCGCGCTCTGTGGGCAGAGACTCTCAGTGCCAGGACAGAGCAGGAGGATTCCCCCAGGAGCCCATGTCCCTGCCCCACACTCAGGCCAGGTCCTCACCGCTGCCATCAGGTGTGGCCCGGACGTAAGTGGGCAGCATGCGGAGGGAGGAGGCCTCCCCTCGGAGCCCCTTGACCATGGCCTCCCGCATCTGTGCCTGCACCACTGCCAGCTGCTCGAGGGTCAACCGGAAGGGTGCCAGGGTCTCCTCCAGCAAGCGCCGGTGGGCAGCCAGGCGGGCAGCCACAGCGGTCACCATGGCCACTCCCCGGCCACCCCCATCCACAGAGGGGGTGAAGGAGACATCACATTCGGGGGCCAAGAGCTTCACCGTCTCCTGCAGGACACTGAGGAACCTACACAGACACATGCCAGGCGCACCCAGCTTGGCACCTGGCCCTGACCCCCAGGGCTTACAGACTGTACACCAGTCACATGCCCAGTGCCCCCAGGGACCCTTCCCTTGTACACCTAAGGAGAACATCTTTTCTCTCTGACATCTTCTGGCCCCCAGACCCCGTCTAGCCTCACTCTGCTTGGGTGCCATTCGTACTCACTGCCCTGCACCTGTGGTACCAGAGTGCCCTCTGGGTGTCTGTCACAAACTCACATGTTCCCTGCTCAAACAGGATCTTGTGTTTTGCCAATACCTGGGGTGTCGCTCAAACACTCGGCCTCCAGTGGCCACAGCGATCTGAAGCATCTGCTGCTCCCGGCTGTGCTGGAGACGGGTGAGGACAGCGGCAAGGGCAGCAGCGCAGAGCTGGGCAGCCCGCGTGCACACAGCCACACACACGTGCTGCACAAGCTCAGCGTCTGAGGCCCCCAGGTTCAGGCCCAAGTCCTGCAGGATGGCGTGTACACGGGCTGCCCCAGCCGAAGGGCTGAGGGGATAGGGTGCTGCTCTGAGGCTTGAGCAGCCCGAGTGCTCCCAGCCAGTCCCCTTCCCCCAAAGCCCCATGGATACCTGGGGGATAGAGCCTCCCCTCTCCCTAGAGGAGAATCCCTTTTGTCTAATCCCATTCGCCTCTGCACTCACTGCTCCATTTCAGCCACATGCTCCAGAAGAAAGGCCTCTGGTCTCAGCAGGGCGGGGGATGTGCAGCCACCAAAGAGGACCCCGAGCTGGGCCAGATGGACCAGCACCAGCCGCACCAGCTCACCCAAGTACAGGCCCCCAATCATCTTCTCAAACCTGCAGGACGCGAAGGGTGGCTGGACAGAGCCTTTCCTAAGCCCTTGGCCCACCTGACCCCAACTGCAAGAGCCCCAAGGAGGGGTCATTTTCTTTGGGGTCCCCAGACTGGAGGTTCCAGAAGCAGATGGCCTCCCAGGAGACAGGTGGGTGTTTGCCCAGACTCCACTGCCCTCTCTGGCTCAGGTGAGGTGTAGGGGCCTTCTTGGAGTGTGGCAAAGTGTCCCAAAGGAGGCCAGGGGACACTTTGCCCAGCTATCCCCAGTCTCTAACTCTTGCCAGGGCTGGACAAGACGGGAAAAAGAGAGGGCCAGGGGGGTGAAAACTCTGAATTCTAGAACCTTGAGCCCTTCCTTCTTTGAGCCTGGCCAGGACCACCCAGGGAGAACCTGGAGACACCCCGAGGGAGAGGGGGAGCTCAGGGAGAGCAGAGGGGGTGGGGAGCAGAGCTGGGATAGGGCCTAGAGCAGAAGATCAGGCCACCTCTGGGCACCGGGATTCAGGGACTCCTGGTCCAGGGTGTGGTCGAAGGTGGTCAGCACTGGCCTGAGGGCCCCATCATCGTTGAAGGAGCCCCACTCAATGCTGACGCAGATTCGGCCCCGGTCCTCATCCAGCTCTGCCACATGCCGTGCCTCCTCCATGTAACATGCGTTGGTGCCAGTGTCTGGCAGGGATGATGCCATCAGGGCCTGCCCACCAGACAGCCATGCCTCCCGCCTACTGCCACAAATGGCTCACAACTCACCTACTACGAGCCCGATCTCACATGGCCTGGCCCCCGGCTCGCAGCCCATCATGGTGCCCACCGTGTCATTCACCACGGCAACCACATTGACGCTGTAGTCCTGGACAGTGAGAGGGCAGATCGTGAAACTGACGGATGAGCCGGGCTGGGGCACTGTCTTTGATGGAGACGTGGTCGAAACACACATGTCTGCATGCCCCTCACATCTGTGCCACAGACACTCTTGGCCCTCCACCCCACAGAGGAAGGTTTTCCTCCCCTCCCACACCCCTTGGCTTCTCCTTCCTCAACTGAGGTCCTGAAGCTCTCAGTGGCTCCCAACCTTAGCCATCCCCTCAGAATACCAATGCCCCACGCAGGACCAGGATAAGGGGGAGCCAACGTGGTCCCTTGAAGACTGCACTATAGGCACGTCGCTGGCTGCCCTTCATCCTGGCCTGGCTCCCCAAGCCCGTTCCTCCCAGTCCTGACTCCCAGCCACTCACACAGTGCCGTGGCAGTTAGTCCAGACGGACCTGCCTTTCCAGGAATACGCCCTTCTATGAAACGAAAACTTCCTCCCCAGCCCCAGCTTATGCCCCTGACAAACTCCTCCAGGTCCCTGCTCAAGTGGTGGCGGGCCCTCCCCAGGGCTCCCAGGCTCATAGAAACCGCCTCCTCGACAGGGACAATCTTTTACTGCAACGCATTCCCGGCTAAACTGAGGGCTTTGAGGACAGAATAAAGCCTTTTCATCTTTGTTTTCCCCTGTGGTCCCGAGCATTGATTTGATCTTTCTTGGCCTCAGTCTCCTTACCTAGAAAATGGGAATGGTAGCAGCACTTACCCCAGGGTGAAACTGGAGAAAGGATATAAACAGGAGAGGAAAACAGGCCCTCGCAGAAGCACAAGCACAGCCTACATGTGCCAGGGCCAGGCCCAGGCCACATGGGCAGCCCTCCCATCGCCCTTGTCTTTACTCACCCCCTGCCTTGCGATAGCATCTCGAAGCAACTGGACCACATCCTGGCCTTCCACATCACTGCACTGAAAACCTTTGGTCCAGGAAATGAGGGTACTCTGGGGGCAAAAAAGCCAGGTCACTCCTCCGACGGCCTTCACAAGGGTGCAGCCCCTCCCCCACACCATCCCTGTGCCCACTCTGCTTCACCTTGTCCAGGCCTGTCTGGCGACATGGGAAGGAGAAGTTGAAGCCAAGCTGCAGGCCCTGGCTGCCCACAGGGAGTGTGTCCAGGAACTCAGACAGGCAGCGAGCAGCGAAGTCAAAAAGCTGCAGGACACATGGGAGGCTCAGCTCTGCCCACTGGAACCCCCACTGCCCTGCTGGGTCCCAGAGCCTTGGCGGTAAGCCCTCACCTGCTGACCAGAACCCAGCATCACCTCTTGGGGGATCACAAACTCCTTGCTTCGGGGCTCTGTCTGGCGCCCCTCAATGCCCGTCAGAGTCACCCACAGAACACGCAGTGAGGCCCCTGTGGCTCCCAACTCTAGCACCACAAAGTCTCCTTGCTCTGGGGACAAGTAGGTCACAGAGATGTATGCAACTGTTGAGACCAAGCCCTCTGTCTCCCAGAAACATTCCCAAGGCCAGCAAAGTCTTGTGAAGGGGACTTAGGAATGGAAATCTTAGAGATGGGGACAGAGATAAGGAACTTCCCCTCCCCGAGAGTAGGACCATCTCCCCAGTCCTGGCCACCCATCTTAGTCTATGCCACCCACCAGTGCCATGTGGGATAGACCCCACATATGTGGGCAGCATCCGGACAGCAGGGGCAGGGCTGGCCTGCCCCCTCAGTGCCTGCTCCATTGAGCCCAGGAGGCTGGCTTGGATCTGCCGCAGCTGTGCCTCCGTCACCTTGAACTGCTGCAGGCACTCCTGCACCTAGGGAGAAACAGGCTGACATCTGGGCAGGAGCCCTATCAGTCTCGCCAAGTTCCCCAACTTCAACCAGGACAGGCCAGCCCTGCCCAGCTCGCAGGTCCTCTCACCAGTCCAGACCAGCTTCTCCAGGGCTGGCCTGAGCCCTCTGTGAGCCTTGCTGGTCTCCCCAGTGCCTGCCCAGCCCCTCATCACACACCCTGGCTCTCTTGCAGCTCACAGCCTATACCCAGCTCCCACATCCATAGAAGGCTCCTTTCTGGAGGAAAAGACCCACCCACTTCCTCCTGCTCCATGCCTTCTTGGCTCCTTCTCAGCTCCCCACATCTCTTGTCCCTTCTACTTCACTGAAGTCAGGATTAGACGATTCCTTTCTCCTGTCTCACCATAACTGATTCATTTTGGCTCCCCAGCACCCAGAGCCGGGCTGCTCAGTGAGTTGTCATTTACGGAGCAAGTGAATGAACACAGTGTGAACGAGTTCAGATGTGACCCTTTCCAGATCCACTCCACTCTGGAGCCTGAGTAAGCCCAGCCCTCAGTTTGTTTGTTTGTTTCTTTCTTTCTTTCTTTCCTTCTTTCTTTCTTTCTTTTTTAAATACACCATCAACATTGATTGTTCAGCTCCCCCCAAAAGGCCTGTTCTGAAGCTGGGGGACTGGGCCTTCATGAGGCGTGGTCAGTCTGGGGGGCCCGGTGTGACCCCCCGAATGTGCCCTGGGGCCTGTCAGTCCTCCCCCTAGGCTTTCCTGGCCCAGAATCCTTGCGGGGCCTGGGACTGTGGCAGACCTTGGAAAGCTGCTCTCTGGAGGAGCAAGACATATCGGGAGAGGTCACATGATGCCTCAGAACCTACCAAGTCCAGCGTCAACATGTGACAGGAGAGAAGCTGAGGCGAGAAGGTAGAACCCAGGAAAAAGTGACAGAGAATCTGATGGTGAGGTGGTGAGAAGAGTTTGGAGGCCACACCGCAGTGACAGCCCTGCCACCTCAGTTGGTGGTTTTTCCCACGGATGCTGGCCAAGGCCCACCTACGCGCCCAGCACATTCTGAGTGCTGAACGCTGAACAGCCGGGTGAGGCCTGCCTTACAGAGCTCAGACTCCAGTGTCGGGACAGAAAATGAGCAAATAAACAGATAATAAGTTCTGGTAGTAATGGTAGCTATTAAAAAATAAATAAATAAAGCAGGAATAGAAGTCCAAGAGTGACCAGAGAGGAAGAGATATTTTTGGATATTGGTCAGGGAAGGTCTCCCCGTGGAGGTGACCTAAATGAAGGAAAGGAATGAGCCATTTGAAAATCTGGGGGAAGAACATAAAGGGATTTTCTTCAGCGCAAGGGGATGAGTTGGGGGAAAGGTTGGGCCAGGAGTGGATCAGAATGAAGGGAGGGGTGAGGCAGGGAGAGCAGAGAACAGGACACCCCAGGTTCTTCCACCAGAAGCCCTCCACACACACCTCCCCACTGTGTGGAAACCTCCCCTGGATGACCTTCTGGCCCGTCCTTCAAAGAGGCCCCAGCAGCCTCCCTGGGTTCATTGAAGGGTCCCAGCCCATGACTCCATTTTCTTGGGCTTCGCCTTTCCCCAGCCCCCACCCCCTGCTGCCCCAGACTGACCTGTGTCTGTAAAGTAACCACTTGGGCACCTAGAAAAGGAGCTGGGAGAGCCCAGGGAGAGAGGCTGCCCACTGAGAGAGATGGGATGACTCTGTCTCACCCCAGCTTTAGAAAAGGATGGGAAACAGATTGCTAAGGCTGCACATTGCTCTAACAGGAGTGCCAGATGTCCCATGTTTGCGTTACAGCAGATGCTTCCAGCAGCATGTACGCTCGAAGGGGTTATTCCTACGTTACAAATGAGGAAACTGAGGCTCAGGGACAGACAGTCATCTGCCTAGCCCAAGCAGCTATGAAGGAACAGGTGGGATCTGAACCCAGATCTGTCTGACTGCAGAGAAGTTTCTACATAAATGTGAAGCCTTATGAAAACTAGCAATTTCACCTGAAAAGAACTCAAAGTTGATGAAGTTCACAGCGAAGAAACCCCATAGGACCTGGGATGGGAAAACTTACATCTGAGTCCTTGTCCTGCCACTTCCTGGCTATGTGGCCCTGGGTGAGTCAAACATCTCTCTCAGGTGGCAAGAGTCACCTCTTGTGCAAAACTGAGAGAATAATAATACTCAGAAAGCCCCCCAAGCCCCAAATGCCGGGGGCCATGTCTTATTCATGGCTGCATCTCAGCACCACGTGGAATAGCTGGCTCAAGGCTGGCACTCGGGGAGGACTTGTTGATCAAGTGGTTGTGAGGGCCTAAGAATTAAAGGGGGTCATGTATGTGAAAGTGTAAAGTGGGAGGGGTGTGTTACTATCGCTTAATGACAACAGCAGAATTATGGAGTAGTCAGTGGCTTGGGCAGCTGCATGTTTCTCTTCATTTTCCTCCTGGGTGCAGTGAGAGGTACAAAAGGAAGGACTAGGAGACACAGAAGCCACAAGAAAGACGAGAGGACTTCCCCGGCCGACTCTAATGGGCACACAATAGCCAGAAGAAGCTACTGGAGTTCCCCACCACCACCACCAACCTCCCCCAAGAAGAGTGGGGAGAGACCTCAGCCAGGAGAGCAAGAAGCAAAGCATTAGAGAGAGGGTGGATCCAATATGGCTTCAGTACCAGCTCCATCAACGACCTTGTGTTGTCAGTTGGTCAGGGCCCATAGCCTCACCTCTCTGAGCAGGTTTCCCACTCGATAGAATAGGGATGAAAATAGCACCTACTTCTCAGAGATTCTGTGAGGACTGAGAAGGGGTGGAGGAGTGGCTGGTCTATAGGACATGCTCACTGAAACGTGGGTTCCCTTTCCCCAGAGCCTGAGGTAAAACCGACTGGAGAGCCTGATTCATACCCTGTGGTGACAAAAGGAGCCCTGGGGGAAAGGGTGGGGACTCCAGATGGGCTGTGCTCTGGCCACACATGGTCCAAAAACCTCCATGGATGACCAGATGACCATGGGAAGGGGAGCTGAAGGGGAGCCTGTGGTGCTGAGAGGGGCCAAGGCCACGGGAAATGTGGCATCCCTGTGAAGTCCCCCCAAAGCCAAAGGGAATTGTCTTTAAACTGCAAGTGTGTGCAATGAAGCCAGCAGGGCAGGTGCAGGACACACGGGAGCCTCAGGAGGCAGGGGCAGGAAGTGAGTGAAGAGGTGGTGGCCGGCCAGGTACCACGGCCGGCCGGCATTGCTCATGCCTACAACCCAGCTGTGGGTTGCACAGAGGAAATGCTTACAGCAGGGCCTGGGGCAGAGGTTGAATAAGGGTGAAGTGGGAGCATGAAATGCAGTGAGAAGTGACATGCCCACAGTTTGGGCAAAAAGCTAAGTCCAGCAGATGTCAGAACGAGCCAGAAAACCAAAGAAGCTGCAGAGAACGATTGGAGAGCCCTTTCCAGAGGCTTCCTCTGTGCAGATCCTTTATTATCCATCCAATATCTCACTTAATCCTCCAAGGGGCAGGAGGACTCGACTTCCTTTTCCTCCATTTTACTGATGAGGAAACAGACTAAGGGATATGAAATGACTTACACAAGCGTTTCCTGCTTGAGGATGTGGTATGCAAGGGTTCTAAACCTTGATCAAGACGACAGAAAAAAAGGGAAACTCACTTCTGAGCTAACCTGAGGCATGCAGAGTAAGCTGCTCTCTAACCTCCAAGTTGAGTTCGGCACCGAAATCGCCTCTGTGCCTGACTGCATGGCCATGTGGAGGGAAGGGAGACCTGCAGGAGTGACTAGGGAAGCAGGGAAAGGAAGGGCCTTAAGAGCACAGCCTCCCACAAGAAAACCCCGGGAGGGTCCTTTCTAGACTGTGTCAACCCATTCAGGGCAGGGGCGACACCTGTGTGGCAAGGTGGCCAAAGCAATGCGTTTGGACTGGAACACCTCAACTCAGCTCAGGCTCCTACCGTGCCTTAACCCAAGGCACGTCACCTTTCTGAGCCCCCTCCTCCTGAGCTGTACAATGAGGAGATAATCCCACCTTGTAGTATGTGGAGCCTCATAGGAAGGAGATAGTTACCAGATCAGATATGAAAGTCTTGACAAACTCGGAGGGGCTGTACAGGTGTGAGCCAATCCTGCTCTTGACAGCCTTGAATGGGCATGAGACGGGAAGCCAGTGTCAAACTTACCAGCTCAGAGCTGCCTGGCGGGCAGGGCAAGCCCTCCTGGGCAGCTCCTTTCCCTTGCAGCAACCCTACAGGCCCAATGGAATCCATGTGGTTCCACGATGGGGAGTGGCCACCTAAGGGAAGAAAGAGGCATCCTGAGCGGACCACTTACTCTACAGGTTCTGGGAGGCCATGACCCCGACCCGTAACTTTCTTCTTTCTGAAGGGGACCAGGAAGAGTTGGACAGAGCTCAGAACCTCTGACCATCAAAGATCCTTCAGTCACCAACAAGAAGGCCCTCATTTTCCAGGAGCGTCTGTAATGATAGCGCACCAGCAAGACTGATTTCTATTCTTAATGCGGTTCACTCATTCTGTCTTTCATTCACATTTACCAGGTCCTGGTGCCTACTGTACTGGATGCTGGGGTACAGAGGAAGGCAACAGAGGCCCCACCCTCAGGAACCTCACAGCTGGACCAACAATCACAGTAGGGCTGACATAGGCAGCTGGCGAGATGGGCATGCTGCTGTGCTTGGGAATTCGGGGACGTGCTTGGAACAAAGGATGTGAGGTAAGAAGGAGCCAAAGATGTGCTGGGGCAACAAGCAGGGGGCACTGGGGACGGCCTTTATGCCAAGCCCAGGGGCATGAATTTCTCCCTGAAGGGCAATTGGGACAGGGGTGGATTTGTGCTTCAGAAAGGGCTCCCACTAGTGGCACAAACTTTGGGAGTAAGCGGTTCTCTTTGAATTTCGGTTTCTCAGTCTGTAACACAGGAGGAAATAATGTATACCTGCACATGGTTGTTGTGAGTATTAAGTGGAACCACACCTGGGAAAATGCTTTGGGAAATTTAAGGTGCAAGGACCTCAGCCCCTGGGTGGGTTTGGAAAGGGGCAGCAATGCAGGGCTGAAAGGGCCCTGTGCTCTGAGCCACTGCCCCGGGTCTGTCTCGGGGCCTGATTTTCTTCATCTGCCAAATGTGGACCAACATAGGTCAAAGGGTGGAAATGAGAAGAAGAAAGCAACAGAAGCTTGCTCAGTGTCTTCAGATGTATTTAGCTGAATCTGAGTGGAAACTCTTTGAGCCTCAATTTCCTCTTCTAGAACAGCACAAAAATTCAGTTCTTGTGAGGATTAAAGAGTTAATGATTCTGAAAAGTCCTTTGCAAGCTGTAAAGAACTGTAGAAATGTCAGGTGTTGTGCTCACTCAAGCTAGAGGTGGTATTGCTGTTCCAGAAGGTTCCTGAGGGAGCCTTTAGTGATCCAGGTGCCCTTCAGGGGCGAAGGAAAAGGGAAATGCAGCAGAGGGCCCAAGATGGGCAGGAGACATCTGATCTCTCCTCCTGGAACAGCAAATGCAGGAAAGATATCTTCCCACCCTGCAGCCCCTTCTCACCTTCTACCCCATCACCTCCATGAACTTGCCCTCCCGTAGTCACTTATGATCTCCTGACCTCCCAGTCCCAGCCTTCTCCTCAGTCCCTGCCTGCACTGCCCTCTCTTAGGCATGCAAAACCACCAGCACTCTCTTCACTGCAAAATCCTCTTCTGCCCTGGTTTCAACAGCCAGTCTCTCCTGGACCTCCTTTCTGAGTCTCTTATAGTTTTCATAACTCATTCTCTCCTCTCACCTTAAACAACGGGCTCCCGGGTTTCTGACAGCTCTCCCTTCCATATTCTGTCTTTATCTCCCTAGTCCCCAAGATTTGATTAAAACCTCTGTGTGAGGGCTCCCAAATCTACCCATCCCGAGCCAAATCCCAAATTCCAATGGTCTGTTAGACATCACGACCCCGGATGCTGGAGAGGCTCCTCAAACTCAACAGTCAAAGCCACATTCCTTTTCTTTCACTTTCGCCCACGACTCTTCTCCTGTGCCCCACCTTGGCTGGAGGCCTGAGGGTTGCTCACTCACACACTCTCCAGGTTGCCTGTAAACATCCCTGATCCTCTCCCCTCCATGCAGTCAGTTCTCAGGCAGACAGGACTGAGAGCAGAAAGAGCTCTCCCTTGTGTCCCTGCCCCTGGTTCCCACCGCCCTAGACCTTCCTCCCATCTGATTATTCCCACAGCCTCCTGACTGATACTTCTGCTCCAGTGCGGCCACCTCCCCACCCGCCCCCACACACTAACATGTCACCAGAGTGACTGTGCTAAAACAGATCTTATCATGTCATTACCCAGCTCTATGTCCCCTAAAAAAGAAAGTAAACCATCACATTGTGATGGCTCCCACTGTAGATAAAAAAAAAAAAAAGTCCCAAACTCCTTATTGTGGCATTGCAGGCCCCTCACAAAGTCCTCAGTCCAAGCTTCCTCTTGACACTTCTCTTCATACTCCAGCCACATTGACCACAAGCTTCGCCCTGTCTCCTCCTGTCCCTGAGTCTGGAACCATCATTGTCTGGGTCATCTCTGCATCTTCAATGCCCAGCACAGGGGTTCGGCATAGGTAGGTGCTAATACAGCTTTGTAAAATTGAGGGGAGGGGGGTCTTATTTGGAGAACCAAGAATCAGTTTCTAACCAATCTCCCCACAGTCACATATAGCTACACTCGGTTCCTAAATCTGCCAAATGGGAATGTTAGTTCCACATACATTACAGGTTTGTTTCAAAGATAAGATGGGGCAACTGAGGCAATTACCTTTGGAAAGGACCAAGGACTACATGGTAAAAGTTCACTCTCCTTTCAAAGCCCAGCTGGCCCAGTCATTCATTCGCTCTTACCCATTTCCCTTTTCTATTTGACATTTATTCAGTACTTTTACATGCCAGGGACTGTGAAACTTCCCCCAAGAAACCCCAGTATTTATACTCTTGGTAAATGTACTCACATCGTCTTCTCCAGCTGAAAGTCCTTGTGGGGAGGTACGTGTCCCCCATATCACTAGATCCCCAGAGCCCAGCCCAGGGTCTGCACACATTGAAAGGAGAGGCCTCTTGGCTTCCCTTAGCTGAATCAGCTATATAGAGTGAGCCTTCCTTCAGAAAAGCCTGCCAGGGACACTTGCTGGGGAGGGAGTCCCCACCGAGGACCAGCAGCTGCCTTTCCAGCTTCCACTCCTCCAGTGTGGGCCAAGCAGGAAGGTGAGGGCGAGGGCTGGGGCTGTGGCAAGCAGGAACTGGACGGAGGAGGCTCTTACCGGGAGAAGCAGGAGTTGGTCCACTCTCCTCGGCCTGAGCTCTTTTCTCTCAGTATGGGGTATCCTACTGACCTGGTTTGCACTCAAAAGTGAAACTCACAAGTGACCTGAGTTATACAGTCCCCAAGCTCCACCCTCTTACTAGACACCAGCTAATTCAGGAAGGTGCACTTCCTTCTGGGTCTGGCCTAAGAGGAGCCTGGGGTAGGCAGGGCCATGGTGCAAACTTAAGCAAGATGACCACAGGAAGTTGGAGCCCTGAACTGGGCCGAGGGCCCTGGGACATCCCCTCTGCAATGCTGGGAGCGTCGTCCCTTTTACAAACACTCAGTCTGAGTTTTGAGGTGGTGGTTCACCCCTGGAAAGAAGATGGGGGAGGGGGGCTAGCCTGGGAAATATGCAGTCCAGTGGACAATGTTGCAAAATGTGGAAATACTGATGAGTAAGAGGCAATGGGGGCACACGAGAGGAAGAGACTAACTGCCCTAGTTAGCTGAGGAAGGTGAGCCTTGAAGGAGGGACGGCAGTGTGCTGGCAGAGGTGGTCCTTGACAGAGGGGCACGTCCAACATCATGCAGCATAGGGCACCTTCATGGAATGGGGTGCAGCTCCAAGGGCCTAAAGAGGATACACATAGGTGGGGTACACGGCAGGAGAGGTGGCGGCCAGACTGAAGTCTGTAGGCCAAGGTGGGAGAGTAGGATCACAATATAGGTCTTTTCTCCTGGAAGGTGTTGTTGACTGGCAAAAACAACTCCAAATAATCTACAAAGCAAAGGTTTATTCGGGAAAAGAAAAAAAACAAGAACCACCACTGCAGTGCGAGAACACACGCCTCCGACACTGGGCTCTAACCAGATGCCCACATGAAGCAAAAAGACCCCCCCAGTTCCAAGATGGCTAATCCCTTTATTATGATCCCTCCCCCCGGAAGTTACCACAGAGCTAAACAGGAAGTCAGGATTACAGTTAACAAGCTCCATCCATAGTCCTCCCAACTCTATGGTTAAGCATCTTAAGATGCCAGTTCACTTTTATCATTCCCCCTTCTTGATCAAGATCTTTCTTCTAAAAGATCATTGATCAACAGTTAGGTCTTTTAGTCTCAGGTTTTTTCCAGTGTCCATTCTTTTGTCCCTCAATGTCTGTTCAGCCTCTAGTCCCTTGGTGTCAGAGAGCCTCTTCTAGGTGTCATCTCTCACGTCATGGGGAACAATGCACGGATCGGGAAACGGCTGGTGTCCATGGATCGGGAAACAGCTGGTGTCCATGGATATGGGAACAGCTGGTGTCCAATGTCAACTGGCATCAGAAGCAGAGCTTAAACAGATCAAAGTTAAAAGACAGAATTAGAACATAGCAACCTAACTATGTGGCAGGTGATAAACCAGGAACTCCAGCTCCACAGAGGTCACCTGCTTTAAATTTTGACAGCTTTAGTTTCAGGTCACCAGACTGTATGCTTTTCCAGTCAGGGTTTGGTGCCTTCTCTAGGTGTGACACGTGTATCCAAGAGTCTACTCCCTGCAGTTTAGCAGCACAGGGGTTAGTCAACAGTAACTGATAAGGGCCCTTCCAGCATGGCTAGAGGGAATCTTTTTTGAGGTGTCTCTTCCAATAAACAAAATCTCCAGATTGTAGAGTATGAATTTTTAATTTTTAATTTCCCTGGGGTGCATGGTGAAATGATCGTTGGATTAAAGCATGATTATTGTTGATAGAATGAATTAAATCTTTACAATACTGAAGTATGTCTCCTTTTACCAACCGTGGATCGAGAGAGGCAGGGGCCAAATGCATAGGGCGTCCTGTAATTATCTCAAAAGTTGAAGGCTTATGAGTCCCAAAAGGACTAGATCTGAGATTTAAAAGGACTAATGACAATGCTTTTTGCCAAGATATTTGAAGAGTTTCTGTAAATTTTGCCAATTGGATCTTAATAATACCATTAGTGCATTCAACCAATCCTGAAAACTGAGGGTTGTAAGCACAACAAAAATGTTGTAGGATTGGCCAAACAGCACAGACTTGCTTTAGCACCTGACCAGTGAAATGGGTTCCTCAATCGCTGTGGAGTTCAAGAGGAGTTCCCCAAGCAGGAATACTCTTCTCTAACAGCACTTTAGGCACTGCTGGTGCATTAGCCTGTCTGCAAGGGAAAGCTTCAGTCCAGTGAATAAACATACATATCACGACTAAAACATACTTGTATCCATGAGACGGGGAAAACTGTATAAAGTCTAGTTGCCAGACCTCAAATAGTCCATCTGGCAATTTAAAATGTCCAGGGACAGTGTGAATAGGCTTCCCTGAGTTATACTTTGGACAGGTGGGACATCTGAGGTAGGCACTTTTCGCAGCCTTATTAATATTTCCCCACCAATATAGATGCATGAAGGCTACCAATTTAATCAGTTGACCAATGGTTCAATGCATGTACAGTGGTTAAAAGTGGGAATTTTAGAATTTCTGGTAGGATTGGCTTGTTATTTGGTCTGAGTCAGAGCCTCTTTTCCTTATTAAACCAACAATTGTTGGATGTCCAGTCACATTTTTCTTCTTCAGGAGCTGATTGTTGGGCTTCTCTGGCCAGTTTTTCTAAATTATCAACTGGAGAAGCTTCTCTCTGGACCATGACAGAAGCTTGACTGTTGCTGATGCCTTTAAAGGTGGCATTTTTAGCAGAAATATCAACCAGTTGATTTCCTTTGGCCGCCAGGGAGACAAGTTTAGAATGCCCTGGAATCTTAATAATGGCTAAGACATCAGGTAAAAGTAGCATCCAATAATTTCTGTACATATGGACCATTCTTAATTTGATCTCCATTGGAGGTAAGGAAACCACATTGTTTCCAAAGCATTCCAAAGTCATGGGCTACCCCAAAGGCATATCTGCTGTCAGTATAAATGTTGACAGCTTTCCTAAAATGCAAGCTCGGGTGAGGGCATATAATTCACCCTGCTGTGCTGAAGCGGCCAGAGGTAAAGGTGCTTGTTACCTTGATGATTTCAGGAGTTACAACAGCATAACCAGCACAGTACTCACCATTTTTGTCTTTTAAGTATGAACCATCTGTAAACCATGAGAAATCAGCTTTACCCAGAGGAGTTTTCTGCAAATCGTCACAAGGAGTCAGGAGGTGATCTGTTAATGTCAGGCAGTCATGAGGAGCTTCCTCAGTCTCAGAAGGGAGAAAAGTAGCTGGATTAAGGTTATTACAATGTGAAAGGGTTACGTGGGAAGCAGTTAACAGAAGGATTTCATAGGAAGACGGATGACCAAAAGATGCAGGGTGTGATGAGAATTTAGAACTTCTACTGCCTGAGGCACAAAAACGGTTAGAGGGGATCCCACAACAATCTTTTCTTAACCAGAAGGGCAGTGGCAGCAACGGCTCTGAGGCAAGGAGGGTATCCCTGAGCCACTGGGTCCAGTTGTTGGCTATAATATCCTAAGGGTTTATAATGATCCACATATTTTTGAGCAAGCACCCCAAGGGCATGTCCTTCTTTTTCATGCACACACAAAAAAGAAGGGAATCTGGTAGTTAGGATGCCCAAGAGAAAGTGGGTTTATTAAACTCTCCTTCAAAGCCTTGAAGACCATGTCACCCCGCTCTTCCCATAAAATTGGGTCAGGACTGTCATTCTTTAATAGGACATACAGAGGTTTTGCCATAAGAGAAAGATTTGAAATCCAATTTCGGCAATAGCCAACTAGCCCAAGAAACCCTCGCATTGATGCTTAGTCTTGGGCCTCAGGAAACTTAGGACACGATGGAGCCTGTCTGAGTCCAGGCGTAGACCTTGTTCCGATATCAGATGTCCCAAGTACCAAACCTAAGCTTGGGAAAATTGTTGTTTCTCTTTAGAGACCTTATGTCCCTTTAAGGCCAAGAGTGTCAGCAAATGGATGCTATCATCCTGAGAAGAAGAGCAAAGAAGTAAGTCATCCACATACTGTAACAAAGTGGAACCTTTAGGGAAAACCGTATCATCCAAATCAGTCTTCAGGATCTGTGAAAAATAAGGACTGTCAGTAAATCCCTGAGGCATTACTGTCCAGGTAAACTGCTTTCCTTTCCAAGTGAAAGCAAAAAAGTATTGGCTAGCTTCATCAACTGGGATGCAAAAGAATGCACTGCATAAATCAATTACTGTAAGAATTTGCTTCCAGTTGGGATAGATGCTAGCAGCATATGGGGGTCAGGAACGACAGGATGTTGAGGGATAACAATGTGGTTTATTGCCCGGAGGTCCTGGACAAACCTCCAGCCTCATCCCTTTGGCTTTCTCACAGGTAGAATAGGAGCATTACAAGGACTAGTGCAAGGAATAATAAGACCCTGAGTTATGTAATCTTCTATTATGGGCTTTATACCTGGATGGCCTCCTTACTTATAGGATATTAATTCTAGGCAGAGGCTTTGAAGGATCAATTTGAACCTTGATAGGAGGTGTACGGTGAATTCTACCAATATCAGTAGAAGATTTTACCCACAAAAAAAGATGGTAGTTGGAGCCAGCTAAGATGGTGAACAACAGCTCGACCTAGAGCTGGGCTGCTATGAGTCACAGGCGACGGCATAGGCTGCAGCCCCTGCTGCAGTGGGTTGCCATAAGCTACCATGTGTGGCCAGCAGCCAGCGTGAGCAGCTGGCAGCCGGTGTGAGCTGCCAAGAGCCTCCGTGAGCAGCCGTCCAGAGGCCTGTGACCGATCTGCCTCAGCCAGGAAGAGCGCGATGATAATACCAACATGGGCCAGTGAAGCGATGTCCTCCACAACTAGACTGAAGAACAAAAGGACAGCAACTTGTCTGTTCCCCTTCCCCGATTCCCCAACACTGTTCCCCTCGCCCAATCCCCAATAAAATCTTTTTTTTTAAAAAAAGATGGTAGTTGGTCCAATAGGGACCATTGATCAGTACTCTCAGATTCAGTTACTTTACTATCAGAGAGAGCACAAACAAAAGATGCTGTAAGGTAATGTAATTCACCTGATTGGTGATTTTGACAGTTACCATCAAACTCTAACATTATTTCTCCTTTTCGAGAAGAGGATATTCCAGCATGATACTCTTCTAAGAAGTCTCTGCCTAATAAATGGGTAGGGGCAAAAGAACTAAGGAGAAAACAATGTTCATCTGTTAAGGGACGTAAACAAAAGGAAATAGGTTCGGATACGTGAACCGATTGAGGTTTATTTGAAATCCCCACTATGTGAAATGTCTTATTACTCTGAGCAGGGACTGGTTTATAACAGTGGGGTTGAGCACCGAGAGTGTAGCACTGGTGTCAATAAGAACAGAAATAGTTTCCTCCCCTATTTGAAGAGAAGTTCCTCCAAGATGATTAAGGGGAAGAACTGGAAAAAACCCCTGTAATTCATTGGAGCCCCGTCACTGGGAATTTAAAGGCCTGGAAAAGACTGGTTAGTAGGCAGAGAGCATCTTGTGCACTTCAACTTATGGCAATCCCTTTTCCAATGTCCTTGCTCCTTGCAGTAATGGCAATAAGTTGGAGTTCTCTGGTTCCCCACAGGGCCTCTTGTTTGCCACAGCTGAAAAGCAGATGTCTTGGCGACCTCGCTTTTAGGTGGCTCATCTAGGGTGCTGGCAAGTTCATTAGCTAAATTTACCAATTCTAGGGTAGGCATAGTTCCCCATCCCAACCTGGATCTCCTAACCAGGACAGAAAGGTTTTTATTTAGCCTATTGAAAAATAAGGAATTAAAAGTAACACGTGTAGAGTCAATAACTGAAGGAAGACCAGTTTTCCTTAAATGCCACCTGAAACCTATTATTATAATAGTCATGGACAGATTCGTCAGAACTTTGTGAGCAGGTGTGAATTTTGCTCCAATTGATAGACCTTGGAAAAGCCTTGGGAATTTGCTCAAAGCAGCTTTCGAGCAAGTTCCCTGGCTTCCTCCCAATAATTGGAGGTTTGCTTTTCTAAATCTCTTTCAGGATGTTCCCATCTGGCAATCCTCATCCAATGTCTAGCTTGGCCTTCACCAACCAACATATGGATCAGCTGGTACAAATCAGAAAACCCAGGCTGGGGGCCGGCCAAGTGGCGCGATGGTTAAGAACTGGCTTGGGACGCCAGAGTTCCCTGGTTTGGATCCCACATATGAGGGCCAGTGACACTGCCCTCTACATCTAAGACGCTGAACAACAGCTCAACCTGGAGCTGGGCTGCTGTGAGTCGCCGGCGACGGCGGCTTAGGCTGCAGTCCCTGTGGCAGTGGGTTGCCATGGGCTACTGTGTGTAGCCAGCAGCCAGCGTGAGCCGCTAGCAGCCGCAGTGAGCGGCCGTCCAGAAGCCGGCGACTGATCTGCCTCACCCGGGAAGAGCGCAATGATGGTGTCAACTTGGGCCAGTGAAGCAATGTCCTCCACAACTAGACTAAAGAACAAAAGGACAGCAACTTGTCTGTTCCCCTTCCCCCAATTCCCCAGCACTGTTCCCATCCCCCCAATTCCCCAATAAAAATCTTAAAAAAAAAACCAAAACAAACCCAGGCTGATATGCTTGAATAGTAATATCAAATTCCTTAGCAAACTTATTCGAATCCTCAGTTACTACAGGAAATTCCTTTACAATGGCTCATAACTCAGCTTTTGTCCAGGGGATGTAAAAAATGTGGGGTTTATTAGGATCTCCCAAGGGTTTAATCTTAAATGGAAAAGTACTGATAAGTTCTGAGGAAGAAGAGAGAGGAGATTCAAAAGGAGGTGTTGCTGGCATTTGAGTGGAATATGGGGAAAGCGACAAAGAAGGGCAAGATGGCGTCAGAGGTGGAGGAGGCATCAAAGAAACAGTGGGGGAAGGGCAAGGCAGTGTTGTAGGCAAAGAGCACGCGGTTTCAGACGCCATTCTGTCTCTTTTAACATTTTTATCAGTTTTCATTAACTTTGAGACTCTATTTTGTAAAACGACAACTTCAGATTTGCAGTCCTGTTTGGCAGCCTCAATATACCACTCTATGCATTCCATTCCTCTTAGTTACAACACTGTTACTATCCAATTTAGTTTTAAGAAATTCAAGTTTGGAAGTCTCAAAAGTTCCCCACAGTGGCCACTGATTTCTAAAATGACTCTTAGTCAGATCTGCCCATTTAGTTAAATACATGCATGAAAATTCTCCGTGGGTTGTGAACATGTACTCGGCCGGTGTCCCTGGAGGAGGGAGTTTTAGAAGGCTTGGACATTCGAGATAACATTTTTAAACACTGGGCCCAAAACAATTTACAGCTCAAATAACCTGCAGGTCTTCAGCTCACTTCACTCTGGAACAGTCTGATCACTGAGAACCAGGCCAAAGGATAAAAGCCAGTTCCAGTCAAATAACCAACTCTTAGGGAGCTAAGTTACTGGCTGAGCTGGCACTGGGCCAAAATCAGTTCACAACTCAAGCAAACTGGGAATCTTCAGTTTGCTCCATTCTCACTCTGGAACAGTCTGATCACTGGGAATCAGACCGAAGGCTAGAGCCAGTTCCAGGCAAATAACCAACTCTCAGGGAGTTCGATTATCAGCTGAGCTGCGTGGCACTCCGTTAACTTTTTCACAGAGACAGCACAATCTAACATTGGCTAAACCGACCGATTTCAGTAGAAATAACCTCTTATCCCTAAAGGGACATTAGGCAAAGTCCAGTTTTTGTCTCAAAAGACAGCCTGCTTTCCGAAGAAAGCATGCTAACATGCCACGAGTACAAAGAAGTAGGCCTTAAAACATTCACACACACAGCAACAAATGAGCAAACAAAAAAATTGAAAACAAATTCCTGAATAAAGCCTGGAGAGCACCAGACACAAAAGCCTGTTGGCTCAGATCCAGGAGAGAAACTCACCCCCAGCCCCTATGCCGAGTAGCAAAGCACTGGAGCGACAAAATGGCTCAGTAGGCACCTTGGTTTGCTCACTGGTTAGAAAGCTGCCAGAGTTCCATTCCTCTCTGGATCCCGGATGAGCCCCCAAAATGTTGACTGGCGAAAATAACTTTCCAAGTAATCCACAAAGAAAAGGTTTATTCGGGAAAAGAAAAAAAACAAGAACCACCACCGCAGTGTGAGAACGCACACCTCCTACATGGAGTTCCAACCCCACACCCACATGAAGCAAAAAGACCCGCCCCCTTCCAAGATGGCTAATCCCTTTATTATGATCCCACCCCCAGAAGTTACCACAGAGCTAAACAGGAAGTCAGGATTACAGATTAACAAGGGGCCCAGTTCTACCCATAGTCCTCCCAACTCTATGGTTAAGGATCTTAAGATGCCAGTTCACTTCTTATCAAAGGGGAAGGGGTCTCAGGCTGCCGGGCAGCTGTTGGCCTCCAAGTTGGTTTTCCCCTGAACTAGACTTCTTGAATGCAGAGAACCTTGGCTCGTCACTGTGCTCACT
Source organism: Hipposideros armiger (assembly GCF_001890085.2). Taxonomy (NCBI): domain Eukaryota; kingdom Metazoa; phylum Chordata; class Mammalia; order Chiroptera; family Hipposideridae; genus Hipposideros; species Hipposideros armiger. The sequence goes on from NW_017731592.1 coordinate 1,133,996, forward strand.
GCTATGGTCTAAATGTTTGTGTCCCCCCAACATTCATGTTGAAAGCCTAATGCCCAAGGTGATGGTACTAGGAGGTGGGGCTTTTGGGAGGTGCTTAGGTCATGAGGTCAGAGCCCTCATGAATGGGATGAGTATCCTCATAAAAGAGGCTCCAGAAGACCTTGCCCCCTTTCTGCCACGTGAGGACACAATCACAAGTCTGCAACGAGAACAGGGCCCTCAGTCAACTATGTTGGCACTCTGATCTCAGCTTTCCAGGCTCCAGAACTGGGAGCAATACATTTCTCCTGTTTATAAGCCGCCCAGTCTGTGGTACTTTGTTACAGCAGCCTGAACAGGCTGAGACACCCACCACGGTAGGAGACTAGAAATACTGCACTAATTTTCATCTCAGGGTAACTGGTGGGCAGATACTTTAAAACTTCAGGCTACCTCATCAGCAGTAACCATCATCCACAGATAGTACATGCCCTCCACGTGACACCAAGATGGAGACCAGGGATGGGAGTTCTTTTATCAGTTGTGGTGTGACTGGGCCTGGAAACACGCCAGACATGAGCCCTGCCACAGTTCACTGGGTACCAATCATGCATATCAGCTCTGAATGGCAGGGGAGAGGAGGGGAGCACAGAGTGGCCATCATCCACAACATAGCATCCTGCCTAGCCTTGAGTTCCAGTCTCTCTCAACTTTGTTCAGTTGGGAGAGAATATAGAACTGAATATGATTCATGCTGACAGCCAGTCTGCAGTCTCCTGAGTGAGGACATGCCCCTGACTTCTGTTTCTGCGAGTCTATGTCCATTTCCCCAAGAGCAGAGGTCCCAGCACCCTAGGCCGAGTTGTCAGGGAAGGGTTGTCAAGGAGAGGGAAGGAGGCAGCCTGGACCTGACTGAGCAGCTGAGAGCCCTAGCTATAGCAGAGGCACAGCAGTTCTCTTGAGACACCAGATGGCCACTGACCAGTAAGAGGAAGGACAAACCCTGACAAGGCTCCCTCACAGCCCCTTAGTGCTAATCACCAGCTGTCCAGAGGAACTAAGGAATGGGGTGAGGCGGTCATCTGGAGGAAAGGTGGTCCATGGCAAGAGTGCCACTGCTGGGCTGGGAGCCAGACCGTCCCCGCTCTGAGCTGTTCCCAGGTTTGCTTCTCACAGTAGACAGTGCCCAGCAACAAGGCATACCAGCCCTCAGTAAGCTTCCCATCTCTCCATGGCCTTTCCCTTGGCTGCGCCTTGCAGCTTTCCTGTACCCATCACGCTGCTTTACTGTTAAATCTTTGTTCATGCTGACCTGAGATGACTCCCCCTTTGCCCTCTCTATCCCTTTCACCTTTAAATTACACCTCCCTCATCACTGATGTACACTCCTCCTGGTCTGGACCCCAGCTGAGTGTGGCCTATTGATCCCATTGTGTCTTGGACTTTCTTCCATCATTGCTTTGACAAGTCTATTAAAAATAATGCTGTTTGTCTTCCCCCACTGTATCATGGGCTCCCACAGCATGCCTCTTACTCATCTTTGGAGGCTCTGGGCCCGGGCCTATTTCTAGACCTGACATGCAATAGGTCTCAGTTTTTGTTAAATTCCAAGAGCCCACAACCTCAATAGTCCAGGGCTTTTGAAACAGAAAGCCAGCCTCTTCCTGCCTTCCTGATGCATATGGCTCCAGCAGCCTTTCTACTCTGGGTTTATACATGCTTCCATCTTCCCACTGGTACGACCATCCACCTATTACTACCTGCCTTCTCCTCACCCCAATTCCCATCTACTAAATCAACTTAGGGTCAAAGCTGCCCGGCCTCACAGATGACAAACAGCCCATCCAAACCTGCATTTCCATTGAGTTTTGTGACTCGAGGGGACGGTAGGAGCTAGGCCAGTGTAGTACAGAGCGCACTGACTCTGCTGTTAGCTCTGGATTCAAATCCCATCCCATTTACCAACTGGAGGACCTTAGGCAAACCTCTTCACTTCTCTGAGCCTCGGTTTTCCATGTATAAAACACGGAGACTAATTTTTTCCATAGGATATGGCTTAGGTTGGGTTCCCCGCAAATCAGGTCAAATTTGAGTGTAAATAGTTTAATTGGGAAGCGATCCTGGCTAGGGCCGGGATTAGGGGGATCATGGGAGGTGCCCTGCTGTAAAATGTAAAGAGGGTCAGGTTCACGCAAGTGCCAAACCTGCCCTTACAGGAACCCAAGAGCGAGGGGCCCTCACTCTAGACCCAGCCCTGATCCAGGAAGCACTGACAGGGCAGTTGGAAGTACAGTAGGAAGCCAAAGCAGCATACATAATCAAGCTGCTGCTGGGAACCAAACCCCACTTAGGAATTCTGGGAGACAGGTAGAATGCACCCACCTGAGAGGTGAGGAAGCTGGGGTATTTATCCTCCAACTGCCATCTCTCACTAGTTGAGGGATGCTTCAGGGGCCCTAACTCCCTGGCCCTCCCAGCCTGTGCTACACAAGCCTAGACAAGTGCTAAGGCAAAGTTGCAATAGGACCCTGTGGGGTATGTCATAGAATGGTGAGTGCCCAGAGGAAATGGGCCAGGCATGGCCTCTGCTAGAGGGCTATTGTAAGGGTGAAAGGAAGTAACCACAGTACCTAACACAGAGAAGTCCTCTTCTCTTTCCCAGTTTATGGCAATCGCTTGTGAAGTTCATGGAGCTTCCCAGCTCTCCATGAGTCAACACCACCAGCAGAACAGCTGCTTCCCATCTTTCGGAAGCAAAAAAAACAAACAAAAACCCCAGAGTCCCTAGGAGAGCTCAAATGCCCAGGGCCGGAGCTTGCTGCCGATGGCTCGAGACTGAAGGAGCTAAGGTAGTCCAGGGCTCGTTCCTCTGAGAACTGCTTCCTCCTGCATCTGTGCCCCCCACCTCTCTCTGGCTTCTCCTCTCACTGTTAACACTACTTATGCCATACAAAACTGGCATCACGTTAATAACAACTGCTGCCACTTACTCATCTTCTGTGACAGACATTATGCCTTTATACTCACCTTAATCCTGAGAAACCTGTAAGATTTTTCCCATTTTATGGACAAGGAAACTAGGTCTCAGCAGAGGGTTCAGAGTCAGAATAGGGTGATCCTCTTTCCACTGACTTTGTCTCTTCACTGTCTCCGCAATGCCCCTCCTACAGGACCACCGGCTTGGGATGGGTGCGGAGAAGACAAACAAGCTGCCTTTACCAAAAACTGGGGTGCAGGGAGGGGCACTGGGGAGGTGGCTGTTCCCTCCCCAAACACACACTCCCCATTAGCTAGCAAATAAACCTGTTGTTCCTGGTCCTGCTGATCCACACCCTCCTTCAACAATTTGCCACTGACCCATGTTCTAGGGAGACTGATCAATTTTGAACTAAATAATTCACTATGTAGAATCAGCCCTTTTCTTATCTTCAGGCAGTGATAAACATACTATCCCATTTATACAGCTCTGCCTCCAATAAATTGCCATTTAATGAGAAGACTAGTGAGAGTTAAGCTGATGGGACATAACTGATAAGCTAATTTTCATTAGAAGGAAAACAGGAAAATAATCAATACAAGAGTCAAAATATAGCATTTTCTTTAGGACTGAAGAGGAGGGGCACTGTGGTGTCACTGCCATGGACAAAAAGTGGCTTATTTGTTCCTCTCAACCTTTGTTTCCTCATCTGAAAACTGGAAAGAATAATACCTACCTCATAGGTTAATACCTGTGAGGATTAAATGAAGGTACATACATTGCCTAAACCATAGTAGTTGCTCAAAAAATAACAGGTATTACTTGTGATGTAACTTTGGATTTGATAAATCAGAAGTTAGGAGAGTACAAATAGTTTATCTGTTGTCTGTCCCAGGATCCTTTCCTGGTCAGCAACCACCTCCCATAGTCTTTCATTACATCTTCAAATGGTCTGGGCCAAAGCTAGCTTTCTTAACATCCTTGTGTGCTCCTCTCCCTCAGGAGCTGCTCCCGCCATCTGACATCTTCATTCTGCACTGGAAGCTCCTGGGCAATGTGGTCGAGAATGTGCACTCTTCTCATGTACTAAAATAGAACCTATTTCCTATTGCCGCTATGACCTCTAACAGCAAGAGAACCAACCGATCTCGGTTTTAACAGATGAATAGATACTCCTGGCATACCCAATGGTTAATCTGGGAAGGAAAAATAAGTGTATAGGAACTAATAACAGAGTGTTCACTGAGAAATTCCTGGGAAGTATGGCAGGACATACTTCCCGCAGAGGTCTTATGCTCTGGGTGGGGCAGCAAAATGAAGTAACAGGTCACTCAATGGTAGGAACAGCAAAAAAGGAAGGATTCAATGCCCTGGCACCTTCCAGAATGGTGTCAGAAAAGGTCAATGGGGTAAACACACAGTGTTCGGAACTGTGCACTACACATTCAGTGAATACAAGCAGTATATCAAAGACCAGTAACGAAATTCATTCAGAAACATGTAATTTATGAGCATGAGAACTGGCTCCACAATTAAAATATCCCCACCCAAAACCCTATAACAGGGAAAAAAGGAAGATCTCCATCGTACTGAAATAAGATTTCATACAAACATAGATAAATATATTTAAATTTTCTTTTAACCATAAGTGAATTCAAACAGGCTGTTATAAAACAGAATACTATACAGAGCTGTCTGTATAAATCATAGAAAACATAAAAACCAGAATGCTGGATGGGTGCTGGTGGTGGAAACTACAGGGCCAAACTCTCAACAAGGAACTGGGGGCCACTGAGGCTTAAGGAACATGGCCCACGCCTGTTGCTAAATGGTTCTGTCAACCTCCAGACCCTAGAAATTCAGAATTTTCTCCTTCTTCCTCTGCCTGCTTTGGTCCGTGGCCGGCTGCCTGGCCGGACAGTAAACTGCTTTTTAAAATCCACCAAGCAATCTGTAGCTTCTGAAATGGAAACAAAAGACTTGATGGGAGACTCATTTAAGTCGATATGTGCAAGGGAACTCTGCATCTCTTTGCTGCAGCCTGCTTCTTCTGTACCTGGTGAGGGTTCCCTAGAGAGAAGGAGAAAAATGCGTCACACATTGTACCGGGGACTTTTACATATATCAATTCATATAATCTTTGTGATCATCCAACCAAATAAGTACTATCATTCCCCTTTCACAGATGAGGACATTAGGAACATTTTATACCTAAAGCCACACAGTTGGGCAGTGAGAGAATGAGGATTCAGACCCCAATTCCCACGCTGCTTGAAATCCAAGTCAGAAGACCAGGGCTGGGTGGGGATAGAGAGGTAGGGAGGAATAAGACACAGCTTTGGCTCTGCTTATTTTAACACCATGAGTGAACTGAGCTAGCCATCCAATTCTGAGCTCAGATATATGAGGGTGACAGAGATTTACAAAGACAGGTCACAGGTCCACACTGATTTCTACCTTCATCAGTTTGAACATCACATTATACACAGAACCCACGACCACGCCTGCACTTTTCTAGAGCTGCGGAGAACCACACTCCAATGGCTGAGAGCCACACCCCAATTCACCTGAAAGCCACTGTTTCTGAAGACTTGGTCTTTATATCTGCATCTGTGATAGGAGAGAAAAAGTAATAATGTCCTTAGTAGTAATCACACCACCTCTCACTGATCATGTGTTTCCTATGCTCTGGGCACTGCTTTTCATCAGGTTTATCCACGTAGCTCAGTTCCCCAACCCCCAGACCAATGGAATGTGAGCATTAACCATCCGACAGGCTCAGCTGCATAAGTACTGAGGTGAATGCTTTTGAATAAACAAACTCTGAATAAATCTACTTCATTCTGGACTAGAGGAACAAGGAGTTGCCAAGGGAAACCTATCACCTGCAGAGATGCACAACCTACTAATCTAGAGGCAGTGGGGGGACATGGGGCTCAGAGAGGCTGCCTTTTTATAGTCATCAGAAAGGCTTAAGGAAAAGCTCCTCTTCCATCTGCATCTAGTGAGCTTTAACAACAGCAACTAATAATGACCACAATAATAAGAGCAGCTAACATTTATCGAGAGCCTACTTATGCCAGGGAATATGTTTGGAGCTTTACCAGACACAGTCCTTACACTTTATGAAGTTGGTATTACTAACTCCATGCAATGCTTGTAACCAATCTACTCTACTGTTCCCTAAATACCAGGCACAAAGAGACAGTTACTTCCTACAATCCCTCAGGAGTATATTTGGTACACTAAGCTAAATGTAACATATGAATGATGCACAAAACCTTAGGAGGAGGCAATAACATCTGCATGTCTGATTTTCCATGCCTGTTCCTTTAGAAAGTATTTGGGGCTTGGGCATTACCCTGTGATTTAGAAATGGTTTTTCCCAGTTCAACAGGCAGTCCTTAAAGTTCAGGCTTTATGAAGCCTGAAATGAAATGCACTGTGAATAAGACAGGGTATCTCCCATTTTCCTTAGGGAGAGAGTACCTAGACTGAGTCGCCAAGGTCAAATGTACATCCACTTAACTCCAACAAACAGGGAGTTGGCAGTGGTTCTTTTTACTGAAAGGCCTTAGGCAGAGGCCCAGAAAACTGGTCCGGGGTCCTCACCTGCAGTCTTGTGCACAGAGTGTTCCAAGAGACTGAGGAGTTGGCCTTCCCTGTGGCCTTTTTCCTGTGACAGAGATAAACAGATGTGAGGGTTACCTCTTGACAGATAATCTAAAATACCACTTCCTTAGCCCAGATCACACCTGTCTCCAGGACAAAGAAGTGTAGAGGCACACCTCTAGGAAAGTCTTTTGCATTCTAATAAATGAGGGTTAACAAGTAAAAAAGCAAACTGTGATGAAGAGATACATATTTATGCCAAGAATATTATCCAAGAATCGATAACAGAATGAAGGCAAATTATTCCACCAAGATCATATTAAAGAACAGTAGCCTTTGACCTATGACAGACTTGGAGCAATTTAAAATAGAAAACAACAGTTTCAAGGTAACTCCTAGGGGCAGTGATACCAGAAGAATAAACGGGCTCTATAAGACCCAAGTCCAAATCACCACCTCAAAATCTCCCCACTCAGGGGTCCCTTTCTTATATATATATATATATATATATATATATATATATATATATATATATATATATATATATACATACACACACACATACACACACACACACATTTATTATTTCATTTTTTTAAATTGGGGAACAGTGTGTTTTTCCAAGACCCGTCAGCTCCAACTCAAATAGCTGTTTCAATCTAGTTGTGGAGAGTGCAGTTCAGTGGCCCGTGCAGGGATCGAACCAGCAACCTTGAAGCTATGAGCACTGTGCTCTACCAACTGGGCTAACAGGCCACCCGGGGGTCCCTTTCTTGTGTCATGACAGATAATGGCTTCTCCATCTTAGCATACAGTGATTGCTATGTGAGTAAGCCTAGAATATGAAGCTACTGTTTTATTTTTTATCTCTAAGCCAAAATTTGCTCTTCCTGATCTAATCACAAAGCCCAGAAAACACATCCATCTTCCCAGTGACTAGACCCCCCAGTTTCCTAAGGCCAGGCACACAAAGCGTTCAACAGAGTTGGTCTCGAAGATTGGCAGTTGGGGGTATGACTAGATATCCTTTCTGAAAAGCAATTTGGCAATATGTTTCAAGAGATTTTTAAATGTTTACATCCATTGCCCTAAGGGGAAATTTATTCTAAGGAAATAATCAATGGTATAGAGACTGACTAATGTTTTAAACAGTCTTATAATACAGAAGAAGTGGAAAGCACCTGGATGTTTAATAATATAAGAATGGTTAAATGACTTGTGATATAAACATTAAGAGTAATTTTAAAAAATAATTTAGGGGCCAGCCGAGTGGCTTGGTGGTTAAGAGTTGGTTTGGAAGTGTGAGCTCTAAGCAGCAGGGCCGCTGGTTCAAATCCCACATGAGCCAGTAAGGCTGCACCCTCTACAGCTAAGATGGTGAACTACAGCTCAACCTGGGGCTGGGCTGCTGTGAGTCGTCGGCGTAGGCTGCAGTCCCTGCTGTAGTGGGCTACCATAAGCTACCGTGAGCAGCTGGCAGCCAGCGTGAGCTACTGTGAACTGCTGTGAGCAGCCGCCCAATGGCCAGCGAGCGACTGCCTCACCTGGAAAGAACGCAATGATAATACTAACATGGACCAGTGAAGCGATGTCCTCCACAACTAGACTGAAGAACAAAAGGACAGCAACTTGTCTGTTCCCCTTCCCTGATTCCCCAACACTGTTCCCCTCTCCAAATTCCCCAATAAAAATTAAAAAAATCTTAAAAAAAAAAAAGTTTAAAAATAAACCAAGGAAGGTGTTTATGCTACAATGTTACGTACACACACACACACACACACACACACACACACACACACACAGTATAATATCCACTACATTAAAAAGGCATAGAAGAAAATAGGCCAAAATACTAAAAGTTATCTTTGAGTAGATAAATTATGATTGATAATTTCCCAATTCCTCATACTTGTTTTTAAACTTCCTGTATTTTCTCCAATGAGCATATATTATTTTTTAATTAAAAGAAAAAATAATTTTAAGAAGTATAAATCTTGTTTCAAGATAAACAGAAGAGGGCCGGCCGAGTGGCGCGATGGTTAAGAACTGGCTTGGGACGCCAGAGGGCCCCGGTTCAGATCCCACATATGAGGGCCAGTGACACTGCC
>NW_017731592.1:1148771-1150855 GCF_001890085.2 Hipposideros armiger
AAAAAAAAAAGCAGTTTAAAATCCTATTCCACTGGGAAACCTCAGCCTTTCTAGAGAATAACACCTGTGACGTATGTACCGAAACTGCCAACCACAACATATTCCCATATTTGCTAATGAGATCTATTTATCTCCTACTTGCCACAAGATCTAAAGACCTAGTCCACACCAAGAAAGGTTTTTGCATACTACCCCAACCTGTAGCCCTCGAGGGAGGGAGTTATACTTCCCCAATTAAAATTCTGATTGGTGTGACACACACTCCAATGAAGTGCTCTATGAAACACAGTAATAGTTAGTAGCTACATCCGAGCCCACATTAGCTTCAATCTTTAAAAAACTCTGGGAGGCTCCATTTACAAATGAGGAAACTGGAGCTGAGAATGATTAACACAACCAGTCTTTCCCACTACACCAAGACCACCTCCCAATTCTAGTTGGGTAGAGACACCTTTAGCCCCGGTGGCATACAAATACTTTATCTTATACCAAAAGGCATCTGTTTATAAAATCAGATCTTGGGAGGTTAATCAACTCTTTTCCTGTCTTCATTCCTTTCAGTAACAAGAAAAACTGTGACCATCTCATTTCAAATCTTGCCTTCTTCCCTCTTGACACTTGAAATTCTCATGACAAGAGAATTTAGGAAAGTTATTAGTTCACAAAGTAATTTAGGTTGTGAAGCATTTATCTAGTCCAAGGGTCAGCAAGCTTTTCCCATAAAGGGCCAGACAGTAAATATGTTAGGCTTGGCAGACCCTATGGTCTGTCACGACTAGTGAACTCTGCACTGTGGCAGGAAGGCAGCCATAAACGATACATAAATAACTGGGTGTGGTGTGTTTCAATAAAATTTATTTAAAAAAAAAACACAAAAAACAAAACAGATTTCTGGCTGGATTTGGCTCCCAGCTGCCAGTTTGTTTGCCTACCCTTCCTCTAGTCCAACCTCTCACTCATAAAAAGCCTTCTGTGAGTATCCCTGACAAGTAATCATACTTGTCATATATATATATATATATATATACACTCACTGAGGGGAATTTACTTCCTCCTAGGGAAACCCATTCTATTGCTACACAACAAAGTGGCTCATTCTGCACTTACTGGAGGCTCTATGAATACATTTACCCCCTTTCCACAGGTCAACTCTTTGAATACTTAACAGGCTGTATTACAATCTTGGATTTACTCAGTTATCTGCCCTACTAAAATGTAACCTCCTTCAAAACAGGGACTATATCTAGTCATTAAACCCCTCTCGAATAAGACTTGGGTTGCAGAACCTTTTGAGTACCTAGGTTAGCTCTAATCCTTATGACAATCTTCCAGATTGGTATTATTATTCTGCCCTATTTTAAAGGAAACAAACTCAGAGGAATTGACTTTGCCAAGCTACCACAACCGGTGTAAGTAGTAGAACCCAGGACACAATTTATATCTGTCTGATTTCTATATACCCATGTTTTATCTGCCTCGTTAACGTCCTCTAAATAATGCCCCAATTTCTGTCTCTCTTTATATATGTGGCTCCCCAAAGCAGACCCAATACTCAACAAGCAATCTTACCAGTAAAGAGAACATAAGAACCACAAACTGCGGGCCAGCCGAGTGGCGCATTGGTTAAGAGCTGGCTTGGGATGCCAGAGGGCCCCGGTTCGGATTCCACATGAGGGCCAGTGACACTGCCCTCTGCAGCTAAGATGCTGAACAGCAGCTCGAACTGGGACTGGGCTGCAGCCCCTGCTACCGTGGGTTGCCATAGGCTACTGTGTGTAGCCGGCAGCCAGGGTGAGCGGTGAGCGGCCATCCAGAGGCCGGCGACTGATCTGCCTCACCCGGAAGAGCGCAATGATGGTGCCAACTTGGGCCAGTGAAGTGACGTCTTCCACAACTAGACTGAAGAACAAAAGGACAGCAACTTTTCTGTTCCCCTTCCCCGATTCCCCAATGCGGTTCCCCTCCCCCAATTCCCCAATAAAATCTTTTAAAAAAAAAAGCAGTTTAAAATCCTATTCCACTGGGAAACCTCAGCCTTTCTAGAGAATAACACCTGTGACGTATGTACCGAAACTGCCAACCAC
>NW_017731592.1:1150972-1154348 GCF_001890085.2 Hipposideros armiger
AAAAATCTTTAAAAAAAAAAAAAAAAGATAAACAGAAGAAAAGGAGAGAGGAAGGGAAGGGAGAAAAAAGCCCAGAACAAAACTGTGGAGGGCCAGGTAGCCTTCCGTAACACTCCACACATACCTTTGGGTTCCTCGGCCGCGGCCGTTTAGCCTCCACATCTGAGCATACTCTCTCACTCTCTTTGGGCCCATCTCTTCGGTGACCTCTGACAAGCTGGAGACAGGACTCTACATGACATTGGTACTCTTCGAATGGGACCAGGGATTTACAGAGATAACACTTCTCATTCCTAGCCAATCAGAAAGAAGAAAGAAAAAGCAGTTTTAGAATTTGCTTTTGCTGCTGGGCTCCTGGATAAGTCTCAAATTGTGTTTTTATGTCTCAAAGTTATTCTGCTGAGAAGACATGTCAACCAATGCAGACTCGCTCAGTGGGACCGCCAATAAAACTAACCTGATGCCAATCAAAAGGACTGAGTGATTAGCGGTTTTCCCTGGCTGATTCTCTGTACCCTGCTGTTGCAGCAGTGAGATGGTAATGAAATCAGCTTTTTTAACTATCTCAAACAACGCTGGCTGCTCTTTAGACATAAAATATCTGTCAAACTCATCTGAAATTAAGTGTAATAGTTTTTTCAAAGGGAAATTAAAATTTAGACAGAAAAGGGAACACCAAGAGCATTAAATCAAGATGACAACTTTGCCAGGGTGGATGAACTTGTCTGATTAGTAAATCAAGTCTGTCCATATGCCGACTTCCTTAATTCTACAACCTGTAGCATCAAGTAGGAAGTTATCAAAGCATGTGGTTCTGCCACAGGCTTCTGCATCATTTCATATATATAGTTATTTTTATCTCTTATCTTTTTATAACAGTTGAGTTTGTGGAAAGAGGAAATTGTATCCTTGAAGTAAGGTTTATAGGGCATTGGTGAAAATGGAATTGTTGGGGACAAAGGAAGAAAATGAACATTTATTAAGTATTTCCTCTGTTGTGAGAAGGCCCTTTAAACACTATTTCTCAATTAATTCTTTAGCCCTATTAGGAAGATACTATTCTCTCCAAGGCTCTATAGCTAATAATTGTCAGAAGCCATGTCTGCTTGACTCATAAGATCATCTGAATTTTAAGAAGCTGAAGAAAACTTTCCAAAGTTTGCTATCTTAGACTTCTCTTTCTGGCTGGTACTATTCAACTACTGCAGCAAGAGGGATGTGGATTAGCTCTACGGAAGAATTTCTCTGGAGGTCTTTAAAATAAAAGCAGTAAGTTTCTCAAGTACTTAATCGTCTGGGAGAATGCAAGCAAAACTCTGCCTTATGAGAAAAGATAGACCAGTGTAACTTTCAAGGTTTATCAACTAATATAAAAAGCATTTATTACTCCACTCCTACATGAGAGAAGCAGCGCTGTGGAAGGAGCTTAAGCCAGGTAGGCTTTGCCAGTTCTGACCACGTGATCTTAACCAATTACTTATAACTTATAATTTCTCTATTTTGAGAGTTATATAGTAAATAAAGCACCTAGCACAATGGCTGGTACACAATATTAGGTGCTCAACAAATAGCTATTATTGTTACTGCTGTCTCAGACACATTTTATTAGATGCTAGGGAATAAAGCGTGAATGAAGGCAAGTTTCTGCCTTCAAATAACTAACAGCCTAGACAGGGAAACAGAAATGTCAAAAAGAAACAAAAAAAATTACAACGGTACACTGAGATGAATACAGTTCTAGAGGAATGTCCACATGATAGCAGGATTCCAAAAGGAGCAAGTGATCAGCTCTGCTCAACTGGATTACAGAAAGCAACTCTAAAATTTAGGATCTAAGATCTGTGTTTCTAAGATAAACATTTCTGCCTAGTGACTAACTGCTCTAATGTACTGTTGGTAAAGTCTTTACTTTCGGGAGGCAGCACTTAAACCTGATCCTCCCAGGCCCCCTAGAATGTGCTTTCTTAGTCAAGCTGCAACCCACAACCCAAGGAAGTCTTCTAAGTTGCCCAATCTTTTGCAATTCAGCTTCTGTACCACTATATCGCAAAATAGCTCACTGCTTCCCTAAGGCACCAAACAGCAATATGCAAATTCAAACAAAAAATTTTTTTAATTTCAAAATTGATTTTATTGTAGCCAAAACAGTGGGATTAACTGTACATAATAAACTATTATACACACACACACACACATATTAAGTTATAGGGAATAAAGTTTATTTTGGCAGATAGTGTTAAAATTAAAGTTGCGCACATTGGTAACATAACTCAACATCCTTAATTTGGTATAAGTGTGACACATTTTCTTGCTTTCCTGTGTTCTGCTAAATCACGATAACCTAAAATGCTTTATGAAACTGGTATGTTGAAATTTAGCTTTACTGTTTTCGCATCCACTCTGATCCAAAGCTAAGAGCAATGTGCAAGTAGAATGGATAGCAAGACTTTTTGAGGGTAATGAAAAGGGATACACAGAGGCCATCTACACTGACATAAATTGGGAATAAGAAACTCAGGCATCCAAGCAGTGAAGTGATGGGCAGGCCAAAGAAACTCAACAGAGGTAAGAAGGAATCAGTCACTTCATTTGATCCAAGCAGTGGTATACTAAACAAAAGGAACTCCATGAACACAGCATACCTACTTACTTATCAAAGTCTAGGCAAGTCTGGGCAGCTGTCCCACTGTCATTCTTGTCCTTGGCCCCTCTTTGTCTTCGAGTCAATACTTTCAACAACAACAAAAAAAAGGAAGAAGAAGAAAAACTGTTAGTTGGCAGTAGACTCTGAATATAAAACACAAAATGTATAGGAAGAAGCAGTTTAGGGCCAGTTGGTTAAGAGTTGACTTGGGACGCCAAGCTCTGAGCAGCAGGGCCCCGGTTCAGATCCCACATGAGGGCCAGTGATGCTGCACCATCTACAGCTAAGGTGGTGAACAACAGCTTGACCTGGAGTTGGGCTGCCATGAGTCGCAGGTGACGGCCTAAGCTGCAGCCCCTGCTGCAGTGGGCTGCCATAAGCTAGCGTGAGTGGCTGGCAGCCAGCGTGAGTCGCCGGCAGCCGGCGTGAGCTGCCAAGAGCCACCGTGAGCGGCCGTCCAGGAGCTGGCGACTGATCTGCCTCACCCGGGAAGAGCACAATGATAATACCAACATGGGCCAGTGAAGTGACGTCCTCCACAATTAGACTGAAGAACAAAAGGACAGCAACTTTTCTGTTCCCCTTCCCCGATTCCCCAATGCGGTTCCCCTCCCCCAATTCCCCAATAAAATCTTTAAAAAAAAAAAGCAGTTTAAAATCCTATTCCACTGGGAAACCTCAGCCTTTCTAGAGAATAACACCTGTGACGTATGTACCGAAACTGCCAACCAC
>NW_017731592.1:1156718-1172476 GCF_001890085.2 Hipposideros armiger
CCAGTGAAGCAACGTCCTCCACAACTAGACTGAAGAACAAAACGACAGCAACTTGTCTGTTCCCCTTCCCCCAATTCCCCAATTTAAAAAAAAAAAGAAGATTCCACTCCCTCTTTAAAAAAAAAAAAAGAAAGGTCTCCTAATTCTATATTTGGGTAACTGCATTGCTGTGTATTTTCCCCCCTTAAACACAGGACTTTATATTTGTCCCTGTTTCCAGGTGAACATTCTGTTCAGATCATCTGCAGTCTTGATCCTGTCATCTGATGTCATTAGCTCTCTTTTCCAGCTTTGTGTCATCTGAATATATGACAAGCATCCTTTTTACATCTTCATCCAAGTTGCCGGGGAAAAAAATGGTTGTAAAGGATATGGCCAAGGACAGAAAACTGTGGCATGTTACCAGAGAAACCTGTCTTCTTCCCACTGGTCCAAGTTTCCTTTAAATACTTAATCAAGCAAATATTTATAGAGAATCTTCAACGTGCAAGTAATTTGGGGAGACACAGGAAATTATGAGGCAGGATCCTTGCTCTTAAGGAGCTTACAATTTACAAAGGGAGACAGCACATACACTCAATAACTATAATACCAAATGTAAAGAGAAATGAACAATAAAACAAGATCATACACACAAGCAACTATTAATAGTGCTTGTCTCTGGGGACAAGGGACTGGGACACGTAAGAACTGGAATAGGAGGGAGGCATATTTTTTACTATATACCTTTCTGTACTGTTGAATTAAAAATTAAAAGGGGAAAAAAGAGAAAAGATTATAGAGACAATAGACAATCTATTCATACGGTTCCTTCCAACCTAAAGATTTTATAAGTAAAAATAGGCTGCAGGAGAAAAAAATCCTGGACATAGTTGTATAACCACCTTCAAGTCCATCTTCTATCAGCTAGTCCACATTTCTCCATCTTATGTACAAGAACTCCATGAGAGATTTTATCTAGTGCCTTGCTGAAATCAATTCTTAAAAGGTTGGCACCTCACAGATTACAGAAACCTTTAACAGTTGTTTTTTTCCCCCTCTTTTTCCATTTGTCCCCCATCTTGACTACCAAGTAGTTTTCCAAAAGAAATACTTGGAAACCACTAGACAAAGACAGGGCTAGAAAAAGAATTATTTGCTTCTAGCACTCTATTGCACTTAGCACATTACTGCTGTTATTTGTTTGTGTGTCGGTCTCCTTTCTATACCATGCAACTTTCTGAATTCAGAGATTCTGGGTTTTGTTTTGATCTCTTCAGCATCCTCAGCAGAATCTAGCACATATTAGACACTAATACATATTTGCCAAATTAAATTATAGCAATTGATTCAAGAGAAAAAAGTAGGTCCTTGTTTTATGAGGCTCTACTCTGTACCTGGGCCTTTACAAACATAATCTCTAACCCTTACAACAAAACCCTGCAAGGCATATATCATTATCTGTATTTTATAGGTGAAGAAATATTAAATAACCTGATCAAGATCACAAAACCAAAACAACAACAACAAAACAGCCGCCATCATGGCACCAGGAATGCAACACAAGTCTGACTTTAAAGAAGCTTATGTTCTTCTACAAGAGTAGGCTGCCTCTCCTGAGAAGAGGGTAAAGGTTGAGAAGAGAAAAAGGGATGTGTTAGTGAGTGGGCAGCTGGAAAAGAATCTGAGGGGAGAGACTTGGCAGATGGCTGGGAACTACATGCTAATTCTATTATTAAATATTATGACTAGAGCATACTGGACTGGGCCTTGCAGCTAAGTTTTTCCTTTTAAACCTACTACCCCTGCAAAGGAACAAAAAAGTATAAGTTGTTCTAAAGGAGCCTCTAACTCCAGTTTATGAGGGTTGAGACAGCCATTTCAACTAGCTACAGGCAGAGAATTCAGTATGAAACTAAAATCCAAAACCCTTGCTGGTGGTGACAACAGCCAAAGATTTCAAAAGGGAACAATGGAGTCTGAGGACAACTACCAGGAAAACAACTACCAGTGTAAGGTAAGCCAAACCGAGGAGAGGAGGGACATCACTGAGAGCTGAGAAAGCCACCTCTAAAAACCTATGACCAAGTACTCAGCCCTTTACATACCACCCTAAGGAGCTGAGCTTGGGACCTGTCTTGGCTGTGAAGATACAGGGAAGCAGCAGGGCCTAGCGGAATAGAGTGCACTAACTTTAGAGTCGGACAAACTGGGTGGGACTCTACTAGCTTTGTCACTCTAGTAACTGCTCTGAGTATTGGCTGACTTACCCACAAAACGAGAGGATATAGCATCTACTCTTGTGGGTTTTGGTAAGGATCACATTAGATAACCCAAATAAGTTATAGAAGTGTCCAGTCCACAGAAAGGATTCAGCAAACCTAAACTATTATTATTATATAATTGTCATTATTATTATTCTCCAGGCTTATTTCTTAGCCTTATCCAAACATTTATGCTCATCCTTAGAGCAAGCACTTGCCACCCTGTCTATAATTTGGGTTAGGTCTTAGTCTTAAGTAGCTCTCATACTAATTTGTACAAACAAAATGGCTAAGCAAATAACTAAAGTACCACAGTACAATTATCAATACTATATATAATATGTAAACATCAGCACATTTGTTTCCAATATCTGAAGACAATCAATCAAAAATAAAAACATATGGCCTGCAGTCTAATAACTATGTACAGTGTCGGATGGGTAATAGACTTACTGGGGTTATTACTTTGTGAGGTATATAAATATCTAATTACTATGTTGTTTTGTACACCTGAAACTAAAAACAAAACAAAACATATGGCCTAGAACTGTAATAGTGAAACAATCGCTCCTGGGCAGAGTGGAAATTTTATATACAAAGAAGAGAGATTTGGCAGAGCGGCAGAGATTAGTCTAACCTCAATTTGTCTCCCTCAACCTCCAAACTGCCTCAGCAGAAAATAACAGGCCACAGATTTGTGTATGTTCCTGGTAAAACTGCCCTCCTCCAGCAGAGCACTTCCTCAGTGGGACATAAGAGGGAGGGCAGGCGAGCTCCACCTGCACAGTGCCTGCCTCAACGCTGCTGGCCTCTCCTAAGAGACGGGTCCCAACCAAATGGCTATCATTAGAACCAATTATCTACCTCTGGAAGATGTGGCTATTTAAATTTAAATTTTAATTAGAATTAAAAATAATTTAAAATTCAGCTCTTCAGTCCCATGAGCCACATTTCAAATGTCCAACAGCCACATGTGACTAGTCCTGGCTTCCATATTTGACCCCACAAATATAAAGCATTTCTGTCATTACAGACAGTTCCTCTGGCTAGCACTGCTCCTTTAAGAGATAACCAGGACGAATACTATCATGCCTTGTCTGTTTATCTTGGACACCATGAGAAATTCAAGCTTCCCTGGCATCTCTCATCACCTAGAGTCTCATCCCCACTTGACTAATCTGTCACCTGGGGGGGAGGGGGACGCTTTTTTAATCTGACTCAATCGCCTACTCTTACACTCCCTCTGGAATTCCCTTCAGGGATCAATAAAATCCCTGCAGTTGTCAACGTCCTCTGAAAGTTCCCTTCGTCTTCTTGCTCTAACTGAAAGATGGTTACCCTCTGAGGATACTGCTTCTCCTTGGGCCTTCTCAAGTACTGGCTTGTTTCTTCTTCCTAACAGCACAGTGCTACTGACCTGGACAGTGGGGTAAATATCCTCTTACTCCTTCCTGGTTGTTGCTTCCAGACTACTGGAAAATTCTAGCTTGAAGCACAAATCATTGTGCTACCCTGCTACCCAACCCTAAAGTAGTCACCTCCTATCTTCTTGGTCACCTGCCCCAACCAGCCACCCACACTTCCCAGCCCGGCCATTTGCTGAAAATTTTAACATGTAACTCACCATCTTTCTCTTCACCACTCCAGCCATCATTCTTGGTGATTTCAATATACACTGTATTAGACTGACACATAGGAAGATGCAATTTTTGTAGGTTCTACCTAAGGTATGATCCATCCAATACTCTAGCCTTTCAGTTCCTTGACCTCTTGGCTGTCTGCTCCCATGGATCACACCATCTCAGCCTTTTTCAGGTTGGGTGCTGAGAGAGAAGCAAGCCTAATGCCCTGCAGCATCCTCTGCATCTGAAATGGCTGGTACCAGTTTTGTACCATCCTTGGGAGAAGTAAGGTAACAATAGTCTGTTCATTTTCTGTGTTCCATGCTTCCAATGAGGAACCCTGGTTGAGCCTGTCAGTAATAATCATGCCACTTGCAAGATCTCAATTTCAGATGTCCTATTCTCTGATCACCTCCACAGCCACCTATCTTTTCCAGCTCACTCCCTCTAGTAGCCTAACTCCAGTAATCCTTCAGCCCCTTGAGGACATCTAACTCCAGACTGTCACCTTTTCACTGTCCATTATCCTGTCATGCTCTCACTTTCCCTCTTACCTAACTTAGATCTCAGTTATATTATAATTTCCTTGAATATTCCCTCAACTTATATCTTTTATTTTTTATTTTTTCATCATCATTATTTTCAGGTGTACAAAACAATGTTATAGTTATACATTTCACCCCTCACAAAGTGATAACCCCCTCCCCCAATCTATTGTCCCTCTGACATCATGTATATATATATATATTACAATTCCATTGACTCTATTCCCTATACTATACTCCATATCCTGTGATTATATATTAAATTATAGTTGACATACAATATTATTCAGCTTCAGCTTCAGGTGTACAGTGCAGGGTCAAGCATCTATACCGTCCGTGAAGTGGTCTCCCTAATAAGACATGTGCCCATCTGACACCCTACAAAATCTCTACAATATTATTGATTATATTTCCCAAACTGTCTTTCATATCCCTGTGGCAATATTGTAGTTACCAATTTATGCTGTCTAATCCCTTTCCCTTCTCCCTCACCCCCACCCCCTCCCATCTAGCAACCATCAGTTTTTCTTCTATATCTCGGAGAGTATTTCTGTTTTCTTTGCTCATTTATTCAGTTCTTTAGATTCCACATATAAGTGAGATCATATGTATTTGTCTTTCTCCGACTGACATTTCACTTAGCATAATGTCCCTCAAGTTATTTCTATTTCTCTTGTAGTCCCTGGCAAAACCCAATTTTGGTTCAGTCCAACCCTCCACCTGTTAGGTGTTCCTACCTAAGCAGCAAGGCAGTGCTGACTGGGCTCACTTGGATTGAAGACCACAGACCTCAGGTGGCTCCTCAGTCCTGCCCGGCAGTGCCGGTCTGTTTCCACAGTCAGTTCACTCTTGCACTCTCCCAGAGACTATTTCACATCTTCTCCTTCACACCTTCAATATCCATCCTGACTCTGCTGGCATCATTCTTTTTTGTTTCAATATATAACAACTTTATTGACATATAACTGACAAATTACATAATTCACTAGTTCAAAGTATAATTCAGTGTTTTTTTAGTATGTCCACAGAGTTGTACAACCATCACCACAATCAATTTTAGAACATTTTTGTTAACCAAAAAAGAAATCTGTTCTTATTAGCAGTCATTCTCCATTTTTCCCCAAACTCCCAGCCCCAGGCAACCACTAACCTGCTTTCTGTATCTATGGATTTGCCCATTCTGGGCATGTCCTGTAAATGGAATCATACAATATGTGGACTTTTGTGGCCGGCTTTCTTCACTTAACATGTTTTTAAGTTTCATGCATGTTGTAGCATGTATCAGTACTTCATTCCTTTTTTCCCCACTGTGGTTACACCATTCCACATTCCTACCAACAATGTACAGGGATTCCAATTTCTCCACATTCTTGCCAACATTGGTTATTTTCAGGTTTGTTTGTTTTTTAATAGCCATCCTAGTGGGTATGAGGTGTTATCTCATTGTGCTTTTGACTTGCATTTCCCTAATGACTAATGATG
Organism: Hipposideros armiger; assembly: GCF_001890085.2. NCBI lineage: Eukaryota > Metazoa > Chordata > Mammalia > Chiroptera > Hipposideridae > Hipposideros > Hipposideros armiger. The sequence goes on from NW_017731592.1 coordinate 1,162,611, forward strand.
TTTATTATCTTTTCATGTGCCTGTTGGTCTTTTCATGTGCCTGTTGGTCATTTGTATATTTTCTTTGGAGAAACGTCAACTCAAGTCCTTTGTGGTTTTCTCTGTTTTGTTTTTTTTTAAAGATTTTATTGGGGAGTTGGGGGGAGGGGAACAGACAGGTAGACAAATTGCTGGGGTTTTTTGTTGTTCTTCAGTCTAGTTGTGGAGGACGTCGCTTCACTGGCCCATGTTGGTATTATCATTGTGCTCTTCCCAGGTGAGGCAATCGGTCGCCGTTCATTGGCCGGCCGCTCACAGCGGCTCCCGGCAGCTCACACCAGCTGCTGGCTGCTCACGCTGGCTGCCAGCCACTCACGTAGCTCGCAGCAGCCCCGCTGCAGCCTACGCCATAGCCTGCGACTCACACCAGCCCAGCTCCAGGTCAAGCTGTTGTTCATCATCTTAGCTGTAGAGGGCAGTGTCACTGGCCCACATGTGGGATCCGAACCGCAGACCTGCTGCTCAGAGCTGGCGCTCCTAAGCGAGCTCTTAACCAGCTGAGCCACTCGGCCGGCCCTCAAGTCCTTTGTTTTAATTGGTTTGTTTATCTTTTTGTTGTTGCGTAGCTGGAAGTCTTTATATATTCTGGAGTCTAGACTCGTACAGTCATGATTTGCAAGTATTTTCTCCCATTCTGTAGGTTTTCTTTTCACTTTCTTGAATAGTGTCCTTCAGTGCATGACAGTTTTAAAATTTGACTGAGTCCAGTTTATCTTTTATTTTTTTCTTTTTGCTGGTGCTTTTGGTGTCTAAGAATCTAAGAATCCATTGCAAAATCTAAGGTCATGGAGATTTACCCCTAGGAGAGTTTCACAGTTTCAGCACTTACATTTAGGTCTTTGATCCATCTTCTGTGTGTGGTGTGATGTAAGGGTTCAACTTCTTTTGCATGTGGACATTCAGCTGTCCCAGCAACATTTGTTGAAAAGACTATTTATCACCTACTGAATTGTTCTGATACCCTTGTCAAAAAGTGATTGCCCATAAATATACAGTTTTAATTGTGGACTCTCAATTCTATTCCATTGTCTATATATCTGTCCTTACGTCAGTACCATGGTGTCTTAATAAGTTGTAAAATTGGGAAGTGTGAACCCTCAGCTTTGTTCTTTTTCAAGACTGTTTTTTGGCTATTCTGGATCCCTTGTACCTCCCAATCTCAAAAAATTGAGTCATCATTAACTCAGTTGCTCGGGCGTAAAACCTTGGTGTAACCCTTGAGTTTTCTCCTTCTCATACTCCCAATAAATCCTGGGTTTGTTCATGTGAAAGTAGATTTGACTTTCAAAATACATCCCAAATTTGATAACTTCTTTACCTCACAGCTATCACTGTGATCCAAGTAAGCATTAGACCTTGCCTGGAATACTGTACAGCATCCTGCTTAGTCTGTTCGCTTCTACTTTTTGCTCCTGTTCCTCTACAGACTATTTTCCACACAGTAGCCAGTCAGATAACCTCACTCCCTTGCTCTCAACCCTTCATATTTAGGATAAAGTGCAAAACTCCACGTGATCTAACCACTGCTTTTCGCTCTTCTCTTTTCCCCTATTATTCATTCAATTTCAGTTACTGTGACTTCCTTGCAGCACTAAGAAACATGCCAAACGCACTCTTGCATTCAGGCCTTTATACGTATCCCCTGTACCTGGAATGACTCTATTCAAGAGCCTCCCCCCAACCATGCCCCCCACTTCTCTGCCCTGGTCATCCGCTATCCTTATTCTTGCCTTATTTTTCTTAAATTTTATTTATTATCTGTTTCTCCCCATGAGAATGTAAGCTTCAGGAGAGCACAGAATTCTCTTTTGTTCAATGGTGTATCTCAGCTTGTATAACAGTATCTGGGTTATAGTAGGTGCTAAATAAATATTGATTGGGGCTGTCAGTTAAAGGAGCATAAATAATATATTATAAACAATACTGTTGTCTTATGAATTATTCAGGGGGACTCTCTAATTTGAGCATCCTGCAGTGGGCTTAGCCAGAAACCTGAGCCAAAGCTGCCTCCTCTCATCCTGACCCTCAGTCACAAAGTTTGATTGATTCTCACCAAAAGGTTCTCAAATCAAATCTATCCACTCCCATTGACACTGCTTCATTACTCGTCTCCCTGTTTCTAGTCTCAATCCTTCCAATCCACTTTTCATGCTGCTCTAAGAATAACTCAAGCCCAGCATTACTTCCTGACCCAGGAAGGCCCCAGTCTCTGCACTTGAACAGGACCCTATGTGTACATCTATCATAGCACTTCTTATACAACAGTCTAATTACTGCTTTACCTATTTATCTCCCCCAGCAGCATGTCTCTTCATTACTTCAGAATTCCACATTCCTGCCACAAAATTGACACTCAATATAAATGTATATTGAATGAATCAATTTGGTAGTTTCTTATTCACAAGTTTGGTGGAGTATTTTCTTGGCTTTAAGAACAAAATATTTTTATAACTTAGATGAAAATGTCTCTAGAGTCTGATCTGAAATAACTCTTGAAATGGGAAGGCCCTATCTGCTTCATTCCACTCAATAAATAAATTCTTATTGTGTTCTCAGGTACTAGACTTGATCATCTTATTCTACCAGAGACAGCTTCTAGCTCAAAAATCCTAATGAGTATGTTGATAGTTCCTAAGTATAAACCCCCTAAAAATGCAGGCATCCCTGGGTTCATTTTACAGATGAGCAAATAAGGGCTCAGAAGGCTCAATCCTGTACATACCTGGTCTAGGCTATGATTCCAAGTCTGTTAGACTCCAAAGCCAGTACCATAATACCAAAGTGCCTTCTTTGCCTCAGAGAAGCCACAGAGGCCCCCTGTCCCTACTCAAGTTGTGGCAATGTCATTTCAAGTTTAAAGATAAGCCTTATTTCTCAAGAGGTACACCTGAATTTTGAGCTCTTGACTTTAACCTTCCGTGCTGCTGTAATTACCCCCTGCATCTGAAGTGTTTGGCATGGCTTGCTCAACACCTTTCCACACAAAGACAAAAATACTCACATAAAAACATTCTTAGCAGTGTCCCCCACCTCCCCGAGGCTAAAGGGAAGAGTCAATACTGAGAAAAATCTTAAAACCACACAATTCCTATTTAGGATATAAAAATAAAGGGTCTAGAACCATTATATTTTTATGAACAAAATTTCTCAGTCTATGAGGTACTGAATAATTTAGAGGTCTTAGAAAAACAACCTCTTGTCTAGTTCCTACTAGTACTTATGTGTATTATTTATTGCTCAATCTTTTCTTTTAACAGCTGGAATTTTTATTTAAGCAATTTGACAATATACAGCTAGAATTTCGAAATAATTCATATCTTCTGACCAATGAATTATACTTTGGGAATCTACTCTGAGGAAATCATCTGAATTTAGATGAGATCGTAAGACAAAGATATTTTATCAAAGCATTATTTATAACAAAACATTAAACAACCCAATGTTCAAATACAAGATAAAATAACATGCCAGAATTCAAACTAAAGACTGAAAGGAAATATACCAACATATCAACTATAAATCAGGGGGTAAGGGGGTTGGGTTTTGGGTGATTATTTTTGGATCATTAATTTTCTATGTTGCCAATAATTTTTCAATGAGCATATACCACTTTAATCATTTAAAAATTTGTTTAGGGCCAGCCGAGTGGCGCGTTGGTTAAGAGCTGGCCTGGGCCACCAGAGGGCCCCAGTTCGGATCCCACATGCGGGCCAGTGACACTGCCCTCCACAGCTAAGATGCTGAACAACAGCTCAACCTGGAGCAGGGCTGCCGTGAGTCACCAGTGACAGCGTAGGCTGCAGCCCCTGCTGTAGTGGTATGCCATAGGCTACCATGTGTAGCCAGCAGCCAGCATGAGTGGCCAGCAGCCGCCGTGAGCGGCCATCCAGAAGCCGGCGACTGATCTGCCTTGCCCGGGAAGAGCGCAATGACGGTGCCAACTTGGGCCAGTGAAGCAATGTCCTCCACAACTAGATTGAAGAACAAAAAGGACAGCAACTTGTCTGTTCCCCTTCCCCCAATTCCCCAGCGCTGTTCCCATCCTCCAATCCCCCAATAAAAATCTTAAAAAAAAAAATCATGATTCACTACTATAATAATTAATTTAAGCAAGAATCACCAATGGACGCTAAAACCATGGGTGAATGCCTTCTTGGGAATAGGATATTCATACAACCTCAAAGTGCTACCCCACAGAAGGCATTACTGATCACAAAAGGGAAAAGGTACCCTTACAGATGAAAATCTATCAGATAGACACCATCTAAGAGACAGGATCAAATCTAACAATCCCAATAGTACAAACTAATATCATTTGCTCCCTGATGTGCTATGTTATGGAATGAATGTTTATGTTCCCCCAAAATTCATATGTTGAAATCCTAACCCTTAATGTGATGGTATTAGAATGTGGGGCCTTTGGGTGGTTGATTAGAGCATGAGGGTGGAGCCTTCATGGAATGGGATTAGTGCCATTATAAAGGGCTGAAGAGACCAGAGTTCTCTCATTCTACCACCTGTGGACACAGCAAGAAGTCAGCAATCTGTAGCCCAGAAGAGAGCCCCCTTACCAGGTAATAAGAATGGTAAGGAAGTTTGTTGCCAGTAGACTCACACGTAAAAAATGCTAACAGAAATTATTCAGGCTGAAGGGGATGACTCAATATGGACTCAGATCATCAGGAAAAACTGAAGAGTATCAGAAATAGTAAATATCTAGTAAATATGAAAGACTATTTTCCTCTTAATTTCTTTAAAATACACAGGACTGTTTAAAGCAAAACTATAATATGTTTTAAGGGGTTTATAATGTATGTAGCTGTACATATGACAACTATTGCGTAAAAGAAAGGGAAAGGTAGTAAATGGACCTATACAGTTACAAGATTTCTACAGTTTTCATAAAATGGTATTAACTCTAAGTAGACTGTGAAAGTCTAGCTTCCCTAGAGCAGCCACTAAAAATGCAGAGGTATAGGGAAGAAAAAAAAAAGGCAATTCTATATTCAAATGATCAAAAGAAGACAGGAAAGAAAAAAAAACTGGAAAAAGCAAAATGGACAAACAGAAAACAATACAATGGTATTCCTAAATCCAACCATATCAATGATTAAATGTTCATTAACTGAATTTCCAATTAAAAATTAGAGACTGTCAGAATAGAAAGCATGACCCAATGGTATGCTATCTACAAGAGATGCACTTTAAAAACACAAATATGGAGCCACCCGAGTGGCTCAGTTGGTTACGAGCTGGCTTAAGAGTGTGAGCTCTGAGCAACAGGGCGACTGGTTCGGTTCCCACATGGGCCAGTGACACTGTGCCTGAGCTGAGCTGTCACTAAGCTGCCAACAGGTGGCAGGATGGCTGAGCTGGTGTAACAACAAGATTGCCTGTTCGATGGTGGGCTACGCCCGCCCACAACTAAGACTGAACTCAGCACCTTGAGCTGAGCTGCTGCCCGGATGGCTCAGTGGATAGAGTGTGCGCTCTTAATAACAAGGTTGTTGGTTCGATTCCCACGTGGGATGGTGGCTATGCCCACCCACAACTAAGATTGAACACAGCACCTTGAGCTTAGAGGTCACAAACTGCCGACAGGAAACCAGATGGTGACTGGCGCCCTCCACAACTAAGATTGAAGAACAACAACTTGGCTGGTCCCCTTCCCCAATTCCCCAATAAAATCTTTAAAAAAAAATTTAATTAAATTTTAAAAAATAAAAAATACACAAATACGTTCAAAGAAAATGAGCAAAAAAAGGATATCCAGGCAAACAGTAGGTACAAAGAGCTGATATTGCTAGAACCATGTCTAATTGTTCTAGCAGATCACATACAATCAAGAAAATATTACCAGAGATAAAGTTGGAAACTAAACAATATACTTACAAGCTGGCTCTAAAATATGTATGGAAATGCAAAAGACTAGAATATCCATAGCAATCTTAAAAAAAAAGAACAAAGGTATCTGACTTCAAGACTTAATTAACTATGGAGCTACTCTGTACTCAAGATATTTGTGGTATAAGGCATAAGTAAAAACAAATAGATCAATGAACTAGAACAAAGAACCCAGACATAAGTCTTCACTTATACAGTTATCTGAATTTCTACAAAGGCACCAAAGTAACCCAATGAAAGGGAAGTCTTTTCAACAAACAATGCTGGAATAACTAGATATCCATATGAAAGAAATAAACCTCAACCCTTACCTCACACCACATACAAAAATCAACTCAAGATGTGTCATAAACCCAAACAGAAAACAATAACCATAAAAAAAACTGATAAATTACACTTTATCTTAAAACTTCTGCTCAATACAGCATTAGGAAAATGAATAGGCAAGTCACAGACTAGAAAAAAATACCTGTACAAAATATATTTGACAAATGACTGGTATTCAGGACATATGAAGAACTGTCTCAATAATAAAAAGTCATAATCTAATTTACTAGTATATGGCAGGTGCTCATAAACAGTAGCTATTGTTGCTAAAAATTAGGTATGATTTATAAAGACTTGGCAAATTAAATCCTTTTATTTAATGCAAAAATAGTATCTTGCTATCAAGTGTTTCCTTTATATTAATTAGGCCCTTAGAAAATTCCTTAGTAGCAAGTCAGCCTGTGAATAATCGATCTCCACAGCCACCTAAGAAGTAATTCTGATAGTTTGTCTGATCCTTTGACTTTGCACACATGCATTCCCAGAGGTGACTTATGTCACATTAACTCTGTTCACCAGGAAATAGACTGAATCCATCAAACTGCTTCTTCCAGGTAACTGAAAAGCTGACAAGGTCAATTCTAATGAGATGAGATTTCATGTTTGCATTCAGAGGTGAAGGATTCTAGTACTCTACATTCCTAAAGCTGACTGAGGCTTCTATGTTCTCTTCAAACTTTCCCCTGACTGTGGATGTCCCCATCTCTATACATGGGAAGGCAGATAGAACACAGCAATGAAGAAGAATGCTAGCTCTGGAGTCAGGCAGACCTGGGCATGGGCCCTGGCTCTGCAGCTGATTAATTAACTGTCTGATGCTGGGCAAGTACTAAACTTCTCTGATACCAGTTTCCTCACAGGTAAAATGACGATAACAATAACACTTACTCTCTAAGGTAATTATTGTCCTGCCTGCGGCTCTAAGATAGTTCTAATGGAAATGAGTGATCTAATATTAATTCCTTGACCTTTCTTCTTTCTTAAAATGCTCCAGATGCCTAAATTTAAAAGTATGACTAGATCATGAGTGAGAGAATTCTCTAAAGTGGATTTTTTTTTTTTTTAGCTGAGCCATCCTGCCACCTGTCGGCAGCTCAGCGGCTGCTCAGCTCGGGCCGGGACTCAAACCGCTGTTGCTCAGAGCTCAAACTCTTGAGCGAGCTCTTAACCAACTGACCCACTCGGCCGGCCCTCTAAAGTGGTTTTTAACTGTTAATATTTCTTCAACACATAATACTTGGAGTATTGACTCAGGTGTTAATAAGAGCTATTTTATTTTTCAAGGAAGGAATAAGTACATCTGGCAGAAAAAAAAAAAACTGCTAAAAGAAATCCTGAGGCCTGGCTCTTCAGCAGCAAGGCACAATGAGTCAAGGTAAGCAAAGACAGAGTCTAGACAGAGGAACAAGCTGGGAAGAGTGAAGGCACTGAGGACATGGAATGCATTCCGACTGCCATTTCACATGCCACTTCATACAGCAATTTTATGAATGCACCACAGTGTGGCCGATATGAGGAAATGTTCACAGAAAGGTTGACCAAAGTTTTCAGAAGACAACTAAGATGACCCCTATATCAGGCCACCACCTCCTCCTACCTTTTAGCTTCCTCCTCTCATTACCAATGGCAATGAGTTCTTTATCCTTTTTACTTGTTGCTCACTCCCCACTTAATTCTGCATGGATTCCAACACTCTTTTTCCCATGTAAGTGCCCCTTTTATTCATACCAATTAGATCTTTCTGCAGGATCAGCACTGTTTCTGCTTCAAGAAATAAAAGCTTTAACAGCAGTCACATAAGAAGGGGGTTGCTGTCCCAAGTTGCATAAATCTGGAAACTTGGTAAAAACTGATGGGTGTGTGAAAAAAATCTGGAAGACACCTCTGAAGCAAAAGGCAAATGATTTATAAAGAACTTATATAAACTAGTAAGAAAAATAATAAGAACCCACTGGATATTTAGGCAAGCTCAGAGAACAAGTCTTCAAGGAACTAATATAAATTGGCTTTTTTAAAAAAGAAAAAAACTTCAACTTTACTACTAATCAAAGAAATATAAAGCACAATGAAATGTCATTGATTACCTATAAATATGCCATGTTTTTTAAAAAAAGATTATTTCTCAGTATTAGGAATGGTGTGATGAGAAGAATACTCTTATATGTTACTAGTGAGAATTTAAACGAGGATAACCTTCCAGAAAGCAATCTGAAAACTTTATACATATAATCCAGTAATTCTACTTTTAGTAATCCAGTTTAAAGAAACAACTAATCAGAAGCCCAGACAATTTATACATTATAAAGCTCGTTGCTATTTTAGATACATATCTTTAACGGGGGAGGGGGGGAGGTAAAGAAAAACATGCTTGATATTAGGGAAACAGTGAAGTAAGAATGTCCTTTTTCTCAACAATCTGTGAGTGGTTATACCTTTATTTTAGCATTTCACCAATTTGTATCATACTTAGTCATGCCCAGGTCTGTTTGCCTCAATGGACTGTGAATTCCTTGAATACAAATTTGAAGTCCCACTCAGCTCTGTTATCATATCCTTCTTTCCACCTCTTGAGCACACCCCCACACCTAGCACAATACTTCACTAATACTAGGACACGAACATTTGTTAAGCTGAATTACTGTATAAAGCCAACTAATCAATGACTTCTGATTGTAATAATTTTATACACATAAAGACATATGAACACACACATAAAAGACATGAACAAATACTAAACTTATAACTGACCTAATTCTACCACAATTTGGAATAAACTCAATTCCATGAGATTATAGGGAATGAGTATTAGATTGCATTCTAATGTAATAGTAGTAGTCAGAATCTACAGTCATTCCCTTTATCCTTTCTCTGCCTGGAACACAAACATGAGGTCTAGAGATGCAGCAGCCATCTTGAAACTGTGAGTCAAGAAGCCATAAGTCAAGGACTGTAGAGCCAAGAGAAAAGCCTCTCATTACATCACTGAGCCACTGCCTCAGTTTAGACACCTTGTTAGGGGAGAAAAAGAAAAACATGTTAAACCCATTGTTAATGGTGTTTCTGTTACTGTGATAGAATTTTCTGATAGATACTAACAGGATTTTCCATTACTTGCTCTGACTTATAAATGATACATACCCATCCACTTGGTCATAGTGACTAGACCAGGGGTGGGTACGTAAACCAAGTAAAGCCAATCAGTCTTTCCCTAGACTGCCTTATGTTTATGTGTTCTCCTTCTTGTCATTAGAGGCTGAAAGTCTATGGCTGCTGGCAAATATTTTGCTTGCCCCTTAAAAAAAGCCTATCTATTGAATACAGACAAATGGAGCCAGAAATGGAGACATCAGCTCTGCCTGAAGCCTACACCAGACTTCCAGATTATTGTGCAAACTTTCTCTTTTTGGCTTAAGGTTATTTGAATTATATTTCCAACACTTACATCTAAAAGAGTCCTACATACTACAGTGGGGTAAGCATACAAATAGGGTTTTTTTGTTAAATTATTTTTTATTATGAAATACACATTTTTTAGAATTAGTTTCAGCTGTACAACACAGTGCAATAGTTATACTTTTTACCCCTCGAAGTGACAA
>NW_017731592.1:1173391-1178289 GCF_001890085.2 Hipposideros armiger
GTTGATTTATTGATGATAGCCATTCTGACTGGAGTGAAGTGGTATCTCATTGTGGTTTTTATTTGCATTTCCCTAATGATTAGTGAGGTTGAACAAATAGTTTTCACAGTTGAAAAAAACTTTGTCCCATACTAACCCACATAACTCAAGTTACATTTGTCGTTCTCCAATTGTCTACCATTTCCTTTCACAGTGCCCACACTACAACCACATTGAATCACTTGCTTTCCTATAAACCCTTCACATTTCTCTATTTATGTGATTTTTGTCTACTGTTCTTTACATTAATGCCCTTCTCTTTCACTCGCTAATCACATTTCCTCTGAAACACCATAGGATTTTATCTGTATGTCCCTTAGATTTGACCTTTTATTACACTTATTCATGTGCATGTCTTATGTACCCAACTGCACTGTAATCTCAGTGTGTTTGGATTTGCATATCTCTTCACAGGTCATTCTGTCTCCCAAATCCATGTTATTTCTACTAAACCTATGGTATTTTCCAATAGCATACAGTTAACATCTCAGGAGTCAGGTGTCAGTAGCAATATAATCTAATTGTCCTAGATAGCACAAAAACCACATTAACACAAGTGAGAGGACTGAATGAGGTACAAATTACATTTAGGTAGGCAAATACAGGTATATAAAACAGAAAAAATCAATTTTAGTCTAATTTAAGAAATGTTTTACTTACAGGAGTTCACATCTTATGATTTTTGCTGAACCACCCAAGTCGAGCCTATTCTATATCTGTCCTTCTCTGTTAGCTCCACCCACCCACTTACACACCATTATTTTCCCAGGAGATATCCATGAAGATAAAATCACTCCTGGCAGTATCCTGTATGTAGGCCCAGAATGTATACAGAGAGTTTCCCTCACTCTCCTATGATCTATTTCCCACTAGCTTATTCTTACCACTTTGACAATCAGATTGCCTTTCCCTGCCTTTCATCTTTCCCTTAGCTCTGCCTGGCTGATGGACCTCACAGAGACTACACCGGCAAGAAAAATATTCAAATAATAACAGCAGCTGTCATTTATTGAATGCCTATTACAATCTAGGTACAGTGCTAGATACTTTTATAAAGTGTCTCTGATTCTCATGACAATCCTGATGATGTCAGGCTAATTTTATAAACAAGGCACCTGATCCTCAAAGAAGTAAGGTAATTTCTCAAATATTACCTGGCTGACAAGTATTGCAGCGGAAATTTAAGTTCAGTTCCACCTAGTTCCATAGCCCATGTTTCTCCCACTCTCTATCATATTGCCAAAAATAAAACGTTGGCTGTTCTCCCAGGTTCCACCTTTGTCCCTCACCCCAACAATTGATTCACACAGCAGCCAGAGTGACCCTTTGCTCAAATATTAATTTTCTTTGCTCAAATCCTTCCAATGGCCCTCCTTTGCTCAGAGTAAAACCTGAAGTCCTTACTACGGACTAAGAGCCCTATATGATCTGTCCACTTGTCCTCTTCCCAATTACCTCTCTGGTCTGTTTATCGCTCTCTCAGTTACTCCACTCCGGTCACACTGGCTTCTTTGTCATTCCTCACAGACACTAAGCCTGTTCACACCTCAGGGTCTTTGCACTTACTGTTCCATCTTCCTGTAACACTCTTCTCCACCTCGAGGTCTTCTTAGCGTATTCCCTCACTTTTTTTTAGGTCTATTGTTCAAATGTTACCTTCTCAATGGGACCTTTCTGGCCGCCTATTTTAAAATTGTTACCTTGTGTCATCAGACTCCCTATCCCCTCCCTTCTCTGCTTTCTTTTTTTCTCCAAAATATGTAGCACCACTTGACATATTATATGTTCATTTGTTTACTGTCAGTATCCTACTATTAATAGAATAAAGGCTCCATGAAAACAGGGGCTTTGTATATTATGTTCACAAAAATATTGTATATTTTGTTCACAAACTAGGAATACCTGATCTATAGTAGGTACTTAATGTTTATTGAATGAGTAAATGGAGAGCCTTATTCTTTCCAGGTGTTTAAATAAAAATGGTATCAAAGACATTTTCCAGAAAGTAAATGCAAAGGCAACCTGCCTTTTTCCTAGTCTAGATTAGTTTAGCAAAGCCTCACCCCTCAAACAATGCCTTTGAAGACCACTCCCTCTAATTTTTCCATAGTTGTGAATAGACAGCCATGTCAGTGAGCAACAGAGTGAGCACAGACTGAGCCAACTTAACCAGAGTGTAGTATTATAACCAAATAAAAAGCAAAGTTAATCAGACACATATTTAATGATATGCATAAGTGTTATTGTACCGCACGGTAACTAGGCATAAATGGTAGACACTTCATGTAAATGACTCTAATTGTTCTTTTTTTTTACACAGCCAAACCAAGCATGTCTACGATCAGATTCAGGGGAAAACAGGAAGGCGGGCAAAGCTGTCTACTTAAGTCTGAGAGGTGAGTCCTCTCTCTTATTCCATATCCTGAGGCACTGGGTGAATGGTCTCCCAGCCTGGGTTATGCATCTTCAAGAGTAACTCTTTCCCCCCATAGTAGTAGAGGTTTCCTTTTACCAAAGATTACAAAATTAGGCTGAGGGCCTGACCTCTGTCTTCAGTTATAAAGCTGAAAGGAACCCAAAGCAATCACTACTGTCTCTGGCAAGGAAAACAGGGGCAGGCAGGCTGGTAGAGAAACCAAAGAGACAGCAAACTTACTGAGAACTTGTGCCAGGCACACTAGTAGGTGATTTGCATAATGCGTAATTCCTCCAACTTCCCCATCCTACCTGCAGCCCCAAATTCTGTCCGCAGGAAAGCAGAGGAGTAAGCAGAGACTTGGGATAGTTCCAGTGAGGACTCCCTCCTCCATCCTCCAAATTCTTTCATAGAGCTTCAAATGTCACCAGAGACGGTAATTGGTTAGCAAGCTAACACTACTAAGGAGATAAAGAGGAAGTTCTTTTTTTTTTTTTTTAAGATTTTATTGGGGAATTGGGGGAGGGAACAGCGTTAGGGAATCGGGGAAGGGGCAGTGTCACTGGCCCTCATATGTGGGATCCGAACCGGGGCCCTCTGGCATCCCAAGCCAGCTCTTAACCACTGCGCCACTCGGCCGGCCCAAAGAGGAAGTTCTTTAGTGCTGTTTCCCTTGTTTCCTATCTTATCTAACCCATAGGAAGATAAAGAAACCCCTACTTTCCTATGGGTTTACCCAAACCTATCTAGCCTTTATAGCCCAGGCTAAGCCCACTCTCCCTGGGACACCACCATCTCTATTCACTGCAGCTCTTCTCTTTTCTGTTGCACTTTCTGTCAGGGACATTCATTTGGGTACACAATCATTTACTTTGTGTCACCTTGTAATTAATTTCTTAGGTTAATGCTTATCTTCCCAGTGAGATGGCAAGCTCCTTAGCTGAAGAAATCTTGTCTTAAACTTCTTTAATAACCTACGTAAGGTCTAACATCTAGATGAATTAAAGTTAAAGGCAGTAGGTGATAGAAAGGAATCACATTTCTGGTTCTAGGTTGACAAGCTGGTGTTGAAAAGAAGTTTGTAATATTCTAGATTTGTCTTTATTATACTTCTGAACTAATTTTTAAAACAACTTTCCCTATGAAAAAGCAAGAGTGACTGTCATTCAGGACACAGCAGATGTCTTTGGATGGAGGTCTGAGACATTTGGATCAGAGCCATAAGATATACAGTGCCAAAAATATAAGGGCTTCCAGTGATATCAGAAAACACACATCTATAATGTCTGAAAGAGCCCTCCAGATCAAAGTGTAAATACAATTAAGCAGTATTAGGCAGGTTCACTGACCCTTGGTCCAATGCAATAAAGAGAACCTGAAAGGCTTTCCCTGAATGGATGATGATGCAAGTCTCTGTCTACTTTGCCCACATCAAGTTCAAGGAGAATGGCCTCGTTCTGGTGGTATAAGTCTGCATTTGGTTTGAAAAAACTCAGAAACAAGCCCGAATCAATTTCAACAGCAAATATTTGGGACTGTGAGTTACCCCACCACACCCCAGTAAGGAAGACCAGGCTTAAAAAGCAAATATTATAAGCTGAAAGATGTCTGACAGTAAGGAACACTAAAGCTTCCTGTTTAAGGACAAACTATCAAGAGTTCAGTCTGGAAGATGTCAGAAGGAGCGGCTCCATACTGCTCCTTATCTAATTATTCTGACCAGAAGGTCATCTATTCCTGGAGCTCAAGGAGCATTCTGCTTCTCAAACTCATTTATTTCTGGATCGCAAAGCTGAGTAGGTTGTTGACTCACACACTAATACCAGTTGAGTAAGCATGTTTGGTGAGATAGATAAGATAGTCTCTTCCTTCTCTGATCGCCAAATGCCCAGCTCAGAATTCTTTCAGGCACTGGAATGCTCTGCTAAAAATCAGACTTAAGGAGCTATGTTGAATTAAAACTACATCTAGAATCCCAGGCCTTCGGCGCTCTTCTATTAAGAAGTTGATGACCAGAGAATCCCAGGCCTTCGGCGCTCTTCTATTAAGAAGTTGATGACCAGATTTACATCTTCACTTTTCAATGTAGTTAAAAGACTACAATGCTATTCATAAAGATCCTTGAAAATTATGAAAAAATTTCTGATCTAGTAATTCCACTACTGGGAGTAGTTAACAGCAGCTGGAAGTTCTTAAGTATTTACTATATGCTAGGCAATGTGTTAAACACTATTAAAATATCTCATTTAACCTCACAAAAACTGAAGAAGGTCATTACTATTATTTGACAGATGCATAAAGGGAAGCTTAGAAACTTGCATGGGGTCACACACTAGTAAGTGACAAAGGTAGGGCCGGCCGAGTAGCTCAGTTGGTTAAGAGCTCGCTCAAGAGTGCGAGTTCTGAGCAACAGCGGTTCGAGTCCCAGCCTGAGCTGAGCTGC
>NW_017731592.1:1179269-1220951 GCF_001890085.2 Hipposideros armiger
GCCAGCAGCCGCAGTGAGCGGCCGTCCAGAAGCCGGCGACTGATGTGCCTTGCCCGGGAAGAGCAATGATGGTGCCAACTTGGGCCAGTGAAGCAGCGTCCTCCACAACTAGGCTGAAGACCAAAAAATGACAGCAACTTGTCTGTTCCCCTTCCCCCAATTCCCCAATAAAAATCTTTAAAAAAAAAAAATATTCTTATACCTAACTTTTAGTGATTCATGGAGGAAATTCTATGCTATAAATAGAAAAAGCAAAGTACAAAATTTTACATACAGTCCAATCGCGACTATTTAAAAAATATATCTGCACATGGAAAGATCTAAATTTACTGCTAAATAAAAAAAGACAAGTTGCAAAATAATATATATACAGCATGGTCCCATTTATGTAAACAGTGTCTGACTTATTTAAGTATTCAATAAATGTAAGCTATTATTATTATTATTAACACATACTACTTTATAATCAGAAAAATCAAATGTATTTAAATTATAAGTTTTGGTACTTCCTTATTTAATAAATAACAAGTATATTGGGGTGGCCAGTTAGCTCAGCTGGTTAGAGCACAGGCTCATAACACCAAGGTTGCCTGTTCAATTCCCACATGGGCCAAGGAGCTGCGCCCTCCACAACTAGATTGAAGACAGCTACTTGACTTGGAGCTGATAGGTCCTGGAAAAACACACAGTTCCCCAATAAAATTTCTATTAAAAAAAAAGTGTACTACTTTAGAAAAATTAAATAGCATTTCTTTCCTGGAACCCTTAATTTATAAAATATCTCACAATTATACAATTTCGGATTAAATACCTCTAACTTATGGGAATTAAGTAGCGCTGAGAAAAAACGGTGCAACAATACCGATTATCTAAGGTATGGTTACCTTCAGCATGTTGGATCACAGAAAACTGTGCTGATTACTATTATACACATTTAGAGTTTAAAGTCATAGATAAAAAGGCAAGATCAAGGGTGGTATTTCAAGGGCTATAATGAACAAGCAGATGCTCTTGGCCAACATCTCACACTGCATCAAAACTAAGGCTTTGGTGCATGCACTCTTCAAGAGATAACCAATAGCTCCAGGCTGATGCAGCAGGCACATGTAGGACATAAATGGAAATCAGAAATATTTTTCAGCTGCTGTCTTTAGGTAGACTTTACACACCCACACCCACACACACAACCCCACAAAGGACTTATTTTGAATAAAAAATGGTCAACTCTAGAACTTAGTTCCTCAAGTTCCATAGGAGTCTCAATATTGGAGTATGTAAGTTGAAATGCAAGGTCTGGGGTACTGCACTGATTTTTCGCCCACCTATGGCAAGGAACAAGTTCAAACATTAAAAGATGAAAGATTGTTTCCTTCCCCTTCTCCTCAGATATGTGCAAGAAAATAAAATACCTGTCAAAGTAATAAAGAACATGAAAAGTGCTAGAGAATTAACTAGGTAGAAAACAAAACAAAAAACCAACAACTATAACTTTGAGGAAGAGTTGTCTGTTTTTCCTGCACTGTATTGTACAGGATTACAAAACCATCATGCAGACAAAGGAGAGTCCGGCTGTCCTGTCTTTACCTCTATCTTGCTCCATCAGCCCATTGCAGTACATGGCATGGCGCTCGATCTTTGTGGGTGGGAAGCCTTGGTCACACAGTGGGCAGGATATGTTGGTATTGGCTGAGAAGGTAAAAGCAGGTATTTCCTTCTCAGCATCTTCCCTGTTACCAACCTGCAGAACATGATAAATGGCAATTGTAACAGCTTTACTTTATAAAATTTTCCCCAAAGAACCAACCGTAAGAGGCTCCATCCCATACTTCACCTACTTTCAAAGAGACAATACCAGTTTGCCAAATTCAGGACTGAGAATTAAGAGATATTCAGTGCCTACCTACTATGTGCTTAGCACTCTGCATGTAATCCTCATATAATCCTCATAGTAATCTACAAAGGTATTAACATACATGCCCAAAGTTACAGAACAAATTAAGTGGCACAGCTAAAATTCAAACCAAGGACTATTTGGCTCCAAAAACTGAGGGCGTGCCTCTCCATTCGCACTGCAAGGCACTGTACTCACTGGGTCAGTATACTATGTCTGCTGTTCCAACAGTCTGTATGTATCTACAGCATCTTAAAGACACTTTCTCAATCTCACAAGCAAACTGTGATATTATAAATGACTTCAGACGTAAGGAGTTAGAAAACAAAAGAGCTCTAAGCAAAAGCAGCACAATGAAAATTTAAGAACCTAGGCATCAGCTTAAACCAGTAAAACATACCACCTCTTGTGTTTTATTTGTGACTTTAGGATTGAAAAGGGAAACACATCTAAGATCCAAATATTTAAGAAAGCCAAAGAAAAGTCATTAAGAGAATTCTGCCGAAGTCGCTCTTACACCTGATCTCTTTTGCCCCTCTCAGTATTCTACAGTCACCATTTTTCCCATAGTCGCCAGTGTCTCAGAGGCAGTTATATTTTACCTTTACAGGTCAGAACTGAGAACTCTGCAGTGATTAATTCAACAGTATGCATGAGCACTGCAGCACTATTGCCTAACGCTTGCTTCAAAGGACAGCATGTCCTATCCAATCAATGTGAAACCATCCTGCATAGCCATGGCTTCCATTTAAGAGCAAGGAGCATTGGGGCTGTCATTATGCCTTACTACAGGGAAAAAATAAACCATTATCTGGTACAAGAACAAAACAGGACAAAACAGCATGAGCAGATAATCTGAGCTCTAAGCCAAGTGGGTTTTGAGGGGTTTTTTTGGTCTCTATAAGTTTAGGCCACCCCTAAAATCTACTGCTTGTGAATGTGATCCAGCAGAGAGGGAAACAGGCCATCTAAATACCAAGTCACACAGTTTCTAGAATTGCCTTTTACTTAAAACATATTCTGAAAGGGAAAAAAAGAAAGATGAGAAAGGAACTAGCAGTGGTTGAGTTCCCATACTATGCCAGGCTTGGCCCAGCATTTTCCATCTCCATTACTCATAACCACCCTACCGGCAAAGGTACCACTAGCTGCAGTATTAGAGGAAATTGAAGCTTGGAAAGGCCAAGTAACCTACTGTTCACAAAATTAGTAAGTAGGACATCTAGACTCAAACCTAGGTCTGTGTGGCATCAAAACCTTCAGTATTTCATTCCACCATGGAGCGGCAAAAGCAAAAAGCACCCCCTCCCACTTTGTTTCTGGAAGCTGACTCTGCCAGGTATTAGGAGACTATATGTTCTATTATTCTTCTCTAGGATTTGGGGGAAGTCCAGTGGGTCTAGAAGTTCTAGGTATTACTTATTCCAAGCTTAGTCACTGAGCTTCTCACAAACCCCAGTTCCTCCGTTCATAAGTTTTACAATGAAAAGTTTCTTGTGCATGCAAAGCCATTTGAGCAAAGGGGAGAAAATCAATATAGCCGAAAATTTGCAAGTAGTTCTGAGTTACTCAAAGTTAGTGGTGATCAGGCAGTTACTAGGCATTCTAAAGTTCACCAAGTGCAGAAATGTTATATGACAGGAATGTCACAGTGCTATATTCCTTTGTATTTATCACCAGCTCTATAAAATGTAGAGAATGTACCTTCAGCTATTAATGTATTCAAGAAGGAGTAGTCTGTCTACTGTCTTATTGTGAATACAAGACCACTTCCATTCACACTCACAGACAACTCAGAAGGTTTCTGAACATTTTTATATTAAAATAAGATTTTTCCAACACCATTAAAATGGTCTATTTAAATACTAGCTACAATGGAGGAACCACAAGAGAAAAAAATACAAGCACAGCAGCTTTTATTAGACTGAGTCAGGGACTCAGTCTCAGCAGAACGGCTTCTACTTCTTTTAAAACACTACATAGCCATTTCTCAAAAGAGGTAGCTGGACACCGAATCTTCATCTCTTAAAGGTTTCTTACTGTCTAACCTCAAAAGAAACTTCACCTCAAGAAATGGACCCAATGAAAATAAAAGCATGTCTTCCAAATCACCACCCCTGCCCTTCCCCCACCCATCACATGTGTAGCTTAGAAAGCTGTTTGTCTAGATCGATCTGTCTCCTCTTACCATAGGGCTCAACATAGTTTACTTAAAAACCAACTGACTAAACAGACTATTTGGTTCTGAATAACGTCCATTAACTTTTCTGAGAACAGATTATCTGAGACTCCAAGTATGGGAAACTCTGAGGCAAGAGATTCAGAAACATTATTTCCAAAGGAACCTGGCCACTGCAGGAAATCAAATCAAGAGGGATTACAGTTCTGCCACAGGTATTCTAAATACCGCAAATACTGTCCAGCAGTTCTCTGTCATTAGTAAGGTCATATCACTGAACAGCCACGATACATTACAAAGCAGTAAGATAATAACTGGTTCCACATGCACACTTCTACTTGTGCCAAATCTCTGTGTCTTATATTCTTTATCTAATCTAATCTTCAGAGAAACCCAGTGAATAGCTCCATTATAATATGAAGAACTGAAATTCAGAAAGGCATTCCTCTTCCATGCCCCTAGGCATCTCTCTCTCTATCATTATATTTGTCAGACCACATTATAATCATAATTTTCTATTTATGTGTCTGTCTCCTTCCTTAACAGGACCCTTTGAGGACAGGGACTGTTTTTGTTTTATTTATCTTCATATCTCAAGAATCTAAAACAATGACTGGATCCCAGTACACTAACTATAATATCTGTTCAATAAATGAATAAAATGATTAATTAAATAATTTGCCCAAGGTCACAAAGTTAAGTGGTGGGATTGGGATTCAAAGTTATGTCTTCTAATTCCAATAGTCAAGCTCCTTGCACTACCAAACCACCTTCCAATAAATAAAAAAATCTTAGGACAAATGACTCTATACACAGCTTCCAAGGGTAAAGTCCACACCCAATATACTATCTTTGTATATATAAAATGTGCAGATTCCATCTTTCAATTAAGTGACTTGTAACTAGTAAGTGATTACTTAAAAACTACAGCATCTCTAACTTCTTTAAGGGAAATTTTAAGACAATTTAGAGACATACACAGATATCAGCAAAGAGCAATACGAAAGGACATTCAATGCGAGAAAGGCCATACGATTCTATTTGATGTGTAGTGGTGCAGACATATACGCTTTAAATTCTAAATAGGGTTCATGCTTTTTGCCCCAAAGAACAGTCTCCTTCAGAATCATGGATGGGTAAGAAATCAGCCTTAACTAAAAGTTTGCAGAGCTTCTTCCATATGTTGGGATGACTGTGTTGATAACACTCTGTTCAAGGTTCTGGTCCCTCCCTAGGAAAAGGACCTGAGGCCATTTTGACATGATCTAGCAGGATCTGTCCTTAGTCACTCTGCTGCAGGGAGTGTCATCACCTTTCCTACCACCACTGGCATCAGGGAATCTTGGTGTCAGTTATGACAGATCAGGTTCCAGGAAACCAAGCAGTGTGCATGATTCATGAAAGCAGAATTTCTACCCAGTTACCTGCAGTGCAGAAACTAGGGAGAGGATCTAACTTCTACTGTAAAAACTGTTTCCAAACAACCCAGAGTATAAAAAGGAGTAAGAATGTAGCCTTTTTAAATAAGGTACTGAGGATAAGATAGTATATACAAATGTAACCAAACTATTTATTTCCAAAGAAAAATTAGTTTAATTCTCAGGCTGCTTTTCACAACAACAGATTTTAAAGACTTGAAATTCTTTAAAAGAACTCTTCGTAATTAAATGTTTTATCAGTCTCAATATGAATATACACTGAGAACCTTAATCAGAAGTGTGAACGTATATCAATCAGCTTTATGGTTAATGTGAAATTAGGAAAGGTAATATTGCAAACAGAGGTTTGCTTATTTTATTATGCTGATATTCTGACTTTGAATTTCTGATAACTTCTACAAATTAGGGCTGAAACTTATATAGTGACAATTGCCAAGACTGTTCATCTGTTATTTATCAGTATATAATGGAAAATACCTCAGACTTTAGAGAGAAATCTGTGTGCAAATTCTAGTTCTACATTAGCAGTTTGAATTTGAACAATTTACTTAAACATCCTAAGCTTCCATTTCCCCATCTGTAATAGAAATAATAAAGCATATTAAACTACTCAAGAAATGGTAACTATTGTTATTTTTAGAAACAATGCTGAATTGATCTTAACTATAAGAATCTCTCTGAGATAAGCGTCCCAAAAGCTACAACCCTCTAAATCTTTTCAGCCACGTCACCTAAATCTTTTCAGCCACATCAATGTAGCATCAGAGAGAGGGCTACCAATAGAAAGAAACACTGAGAAAAATTAGACAGAATATTCACCTCCTTATCTGCCATTATTATTCTTACTTCATCCAGGTTCTCTCTGCTACCTGGAGAGACTTCTTTTTCAAGGTCAAAAGTTTCAGGGGAACTTAGCTGTGTCTCTGTAATTAAAAAATTTAAATCTCATTAATTTTCATTTTGTATTTTCATAGTTAAAAAAACAAACATCTATTTCCCCTAAAGCTTAAGGTATGATAATATTGTTGTGGCAACATAGATCTAGTTTGTTTCTTCTTAAAACTTTACTTCAAAGCATAATTTACATACAACAGAATTCACAATTTTCAGTATATAATTTGACACGTTTTGACAAATATACATAATTTATACATGCTATCATTTATACCATGTAAACTACCACCACAATCAAGATACAAAACATTTCTAGCACCCCAGAAAGTTCTCCCTTTCTAGCACCCCTAAAGTGCACCCTTTTGCAGTCAATCCTGTTCCATTTGGCTCCTTGCAATGACCAATCTACTTTATGTTCCTACAAGTTTTGCCTTTTCTAGACTGTCATATAGTGTCATCTTTTGTGTCTTACTTCTTTCATTTAGTATAATGTGTTTGAGAAGCATCTGTGTTGTTACATGTATCAGTAGTAGTGCATCCCTCTTTACGGCTTAGTTGTATTCCACTGTATGGATATATCAGTTTGTTTATCCATTCATTAGTTTGGCTTCTTTCCAGCATAGCTGCGGTTTTAAAATATATTTACTCTGACAAAAAATAAAAACCTGCCAATGTTAGTTCTGAGATTAAAGAGATGATTAGAGACAACAAAAATTGGAAGCAGAAATAGAAAATACATTCTCAAGATGTGCCTTTCTTTAATATATTCTTTAAGCAGCATCTATTCATTCAACATTAATTAAACAAATATTTATTCTCCAAGTTCCAGGCATTGCATAGGCTCCTAGCATATGAAGGTGTAAGATGGGATCCCTCATAGTCTCACAGTTCAGGGGTCAGCATACTATAGCCGATGAGGCAAATCTAGCCAGATGCCTATTTTTGTTAATAAATTTTTATTGGAACACAGCCATACTCATTCTTCTTTGTATTGTCTATGGTTGCTTTTGTGCTAAAATGATGAATTGAGTAGTTTCAACAGAGACTGTATGGCCCACAAAGCCTAAATATTTACTATCTAGTCTTTTATAGAAAAACTTTTCCAACATCTGGTCTAGACCCTTATCTCTTAATATAACAAAAGAACAGTAACTATATTTCAAAGGACAATAAATTTGGAAAAGAAATGTGCCTCAGAACATAAATCCAGTAAGTTCTCTGTTATCTACACTGTACATCTAACTGGTACTTCTGTGCTTCACAAATGCAATGAATGGACAATGTTGAGCAAATAAAGTACCTGCAAGACACTGAGGTATCTACTCAATCAAAAAGAAGGATTAAATACATTTCTAGTGTTAACCACAGTTTAATACATCATAATTTTTTAAAAACTGGATACACACACATACAAATTTTACCACTTTGTTGGAAAAAGGATTATAGTGCATAAACTTCAAAATCTTCTTTGTCAAGTTTCCCTGAGAGATATTACCAAAAAATACAGTCTGTTAAAAAATAATAGCTCACTGCTTTACTACTGTAACAATAAAAGGTCTTTAATCAAGCTTTTCTGTGAATGGCTGAAATGTTTAACTATAAAGACAATTTAAGAGGGCATGAGTTCCTTAGAAAGAAACAATGCTATTATCATGCACAATGGGGGCATAAGGCTATAATCCTGCTTCTTCGACAAAGTGAATAACTCTAAAAAGATGTTATAATTTTGAGTATCAGACCCCTGGAACTGTCAGAAATATGTGAAACAAAATAAGTAAGATGGACTACTACACTCAATCTGTGTTTCACCCATTTAGAACAGAATTTTTGGACAATTTAGATGCATAGCTTATAAATTTTATTTTTAGAAGAATTACAATGGACTAAGGAGTCTGGCTCCATGGAGAAGTTACACTTCCTTAGCAAAACAGTACTTTGTAATCTCATTTAGAAGTGGCTTATGTCAGCAAACAGTTGGACTTAATTAGCAGGCTAATGACAGCAAGTCATGATCGTAAAAGTTACCTAACCTCAGTAATAAAGGGCTTGCTTTTTCCTCTCTCGTTAACTAGGACTTTCAAGATTATTATATTTGCAGGTCCCCCCTGCGAGATCCCAGGGTGATGTCACATGCCATCATCCTAAACGAACAGAGTGACTTCCAAGCAGGATGGCATAAGCCAGTAGACCCAGACAGAGAGGGGGTAAACTGTTCTTTTCACAAAGATAGCACAGCATTCCTGAGTGCTCCTACCAAAACTGGAGCACTTGATAGTGGGTCCCTTAATAAGTATCATTAGGCACTACTCCAAATACATTTCAGATGAATTAAGAAACCACTTTCGATAAAAACCAACAAGTTAAACTTTAAAAACAAGTAAAGAAAAAACTTTATGACATGCTGCCAAATGTTTAAAGTGTTTACAGGACATATTTTTCTTCTTTTTAAAGATTTTTTAAAAAATATAGCTAACGTACAATATTATATTAATTTCAGGTGTACATCATAGTTATTCGACATTTATATACCTAAAGAAGTCCAGCAACCATCTGAAACAGTACCATGCTATCACTATATTATTGACTATATTCCCTATGCTTCACATTATATCCCCATGACTTGTTTTATACCTAGAAATTTGAACCTCTTATTCCCTTTCCCCTTTTCCCCCTCCCCCTTTTTAATTTTTCAATTACATTTGACACTCAATATTATATTAATTTCAGGTATACAGCATAGTGGTTAGATATTTATATAATTTAAGAAGTGATCCACCTGACTAGTCTAGTACCCACCTGACACTATACATGATTATTACCATATTATTGATTATATTCCCTGTGCTTTACTTTACATCCCCAGGACTATTTTGTAACTACCAATTTGTACTTCTTAATCCCTTCCCCTTTTTCACCCACCCCAAAACCTGACTATCTGGCAACCATCAAAATGTTCTCTGTATCTATGAATTTGTTTTGTTTATTTTGTTCTTTGGATTCCACATATAAGCGAAATCACATTGCATCTGTCTTTCTCTATCTGACATACTCCACTCAGCACAATACCCTCCAGGTCCATCCATGTCGCCAGAGATGGCAAAAACCCATTCCCTTCCCTGACCAAGCAATATTCCATTGCATATATGTACCACCTCCTCTTTATTCATTCATCCATTGATGGACACCCAGACTGCCTCCACATCTTAGCCATTGTAAGCAATGCTGCAATGAACATATGGATACACTCATCCCCTTGATATACAGTAGCATTTTGGGTTTCTTCAGATAATTACCCAGAAGTGGGATTACTGGGTCCTTCTTTGTCTCTTGTTATAGCCTCTGTTTTAAAGACTATTTTGTCTGCTACCCCAGCTTTTTTTTTTTTTTCATTTCCACTTTCATGAAATATCTTTTTCCCACCCCTTTACTTTCAGTCTGTATGTGTCTTTCAATCTGAAGTGAGTCCTTTGTAGGCAGCATATGTTAAAGGTCTTGTTTTCTTATCCATTCAGCCAGCCTATCATTTGATTGGAGCATTTAATCTATTTGCATTTAAAGTAATTATTGATAGATATGTAGTTATTGCCAGTTTATTATTCACTTTTTTTTCCATCTTAAAAAAGTCCCTCTAAAATTCCATGTAATTCTGGTTTGATGTTGATGAACTCCTTTAGCTTTTTCTTGTCTGGGAAGCTCTTTATCTGTCCTTCAATTCTAAGTGATAGCTTTGCTGGGTAATCTTGGTTGTAAGTCCTTGCTTTTCATCACTTTGAATACTTCCTACCAATCCCTTCTGGCCTGCAAAGTTTCTGTTGAGAAATCAGCTGACAGTCTTATGGGAGCTCCCTTGTAAGTAACTGCTTTTCTCTTGCTGCTTTTTAAAATTCTTCCTTTGTATTTAACCTTTGGCATTTTAACTATGATGTTTCTTGGTGTTGGCCTCTTTGGGTTCATCCTGTTTGGGACTCTAAGCACTTCCTGGGCTTGTATATTTATTTCTTCTACCAGGTTAAAGAAGTTTTCAGTCATTATTTCTTCAAATAGGTTCTCAATTCCTTGCTCTCTCTCTTCTCCTTCTGGTACACTTTTGATGCAAATGTTAGTATGCTTGATGTTATCCCAGAGGCACCTTAAACTGTCCTCATTTTTTGAGATTCTTTTTGCTGTTTTGATTGGGTGTTTTCTGCTACCTTATCTTCTAAATCGCTGATTTGATCCACTGCTTCACGTAATCTACTGCTGATACCCTCTAATATAGTCTTTATTTCAGCTATTGTATTCTTTATTTCTGACGGGTTCTTTTTTATGTTTTTTTTAAATCTCCATTTTTAGGGCCGGCCGAGTGGCGCGATGGTTGGGAACTGGCTTGGGACACCAGAGGGCCCCGGTTTGGATCCCACATATGAAGGCCAGTGACACTGCCCTCCACAGCTAAGATGCTGAACAACAGCTCAACCTGGAGCTGGGCTGCCGTGAGTCGCCGGCGACGGTGTAGGCTGCAGCCCCTGTGGCAGTGGGTTGCCATGGGCTACCATATGTAGCCAGCAGCCAGCGTGAGCGGCCAGCAGCCGCCGTGAGCAGCCGTCCAGAAGCCGGTGACTGATCTGCCTTGCCCAGGAAGAGCGCAATGATGATGCCAACTTGGGCCAGTGAAGCAACGTCCCCCACAACTAGACTGAAGAACAAAATGACAGCAACTTGTCTGTTCCCCTTCCCTCAATTCCCCAGCACTGTTCCCATCCCCCCAATTCCCCAATAAAAATCTTAAAAAAAAAAAATCTCCATTTTTATGTTTCCTATCTCTTCGTTGAAGTTTTCCCTGAGATCACTGAGCATCCTTATAACCAATGTTTTCAACAACGCATCTGATAGATTGCTTGACTCCATTTTGTTTAATTCTTTTTCTGGAGCTTTGTTATGTTCTTTAATTCAGGACATGTTTGTCTCCCCATTCTGGCTGCCTCCCTGTGTTTGTTTCTATGTATTAGGTAAGGCTGTTATGTCTCCCAGTCTTAGCAGGGTGGCCTTATGTAGTAGGTGTGCTGTGGGGCTCAGTGGCACAGTCCTCCTGGTCACCTGAGCTGGATGCTCCAGGTGTGTCCCTTGTATGGGTTGTGTGTACCCTCCTGTTGTAGTTGAGCCTTAATCGTTGTTTGCACATTAATGAGAGGGATTGACTTTCGGGCTGATTGGCTGTGGGTACAATAGAGGAGCTGCTGTGCAGGGGCTGACCCTACAGAGCAGGATTTACTGTTAGAAGGGCTCTGGTGCCTGCCCAGTGTGCTCTTTGGATGTGACATCCCCAGAGGTGGCTAGTGATGCTCCACCTAGGTCTGAAGCTGGCCACCGGGCCTGCCAGCCCTGGGACCTACTGGGAGGGACCCCACCTCAGGCCAAATTCAGCCACAGCCTGTGCCCTGCCCAGTGCCATCTGGCATGAGCCACAAAGCGATCCGCAGATGACTGCCACTGGGCTTGGAGGTTCCTCAAGAGGCCAAGCTGCAAATCAAGGCTGGCTGTCGCTAGCATCGGGTTTAGGGATGCTGAGCCAGAGGTACGGGACACGCTAAAGCCAGATGCTACATGTTTGGGTTTTGTGAACCTTTGAGAGATTTTAGGAAAGTCCGCTGCATGAGCCAAGACAAGCTGTTCATATGGAAAAGCCACTGGAAACGGCTTTGGTATGCCCAAAAGTTGGGTGGGGCAGGGTCTCAGGGAATCAGGGAGAAGGAATGGTGTTAGCCACGTTGATGGGAGACTGAGATATGGCGGAGGCCTGCGTCTGCACACCAGGATGAGGACAGGCTCAACAAAGAAACAATGGCCTCCACCAGCTCCTCCACCAGAAGAAAGCTTCCCCTCCAGCTCTGGCTCTGAAGCCAGACAGTTCCTCAGAGACAGTGAGTCTGTTAGCGAGTAAGTTTGTGCACACGCCCTTTAAGAGGAGCTCTTGGGACTGCAACCGCCCTAGTCTCACTCAGCCACAATCTCCGCTAGTTTTCACAGCCAGAAGTTATAGGGCATTCACTCCCCAGCAATGAAATCCTGGGCTGGGGAGCCTGGTGTGAGGCTGGGACCCCTTGCTCCTCCAGGGGGAGCCTCTGCAGCTGAGATATCCCTTCTGATTTGTAATGGTCACACACAAGTGTGGGACCAGCCCGTTCCACAGCCCCTCCTACTAGTCTCAAGGTGGCCTCTTGTGTATCCATAGTTTTCTTATTTTGGTTTCTTTCAAGTTTTTTTCCATAGAAACTCAAACTTAGTTTGTACTAGTCTCTCTGACCCCTGACAGGTCATATGAGACCTAAGGGAAAAGTAGGTATGACTTATAATAACATTTGTACAACACTTGCTGCGCCAAGAGTTTAAACATTAATGGAAATCCACTCAATCTCACATGAACAAGGTTACTGATAAATGTAATAGGCCCACTTTTAAGAAAAGCCAAAAAGAAAACACAGGCTAAAACAAATTCCTTAGGAAGTAGTGTTTCATATCACAAAATAATTCTTCATAATATACAATGATTCAACTCAAGAGTTCTCTTAATGAGTATCTTTGTTCATTTAAAATTATTTGTTTATCAAAATCTATTCATGTGCATCTTTGAATGAACAGCTCTTGTACCTAAAGCAAGGTACACATGTCTTTTCATTTCTATAATTAACAAAAAGCAAAGTACAGTACTTAATCAGGTTAAATGTGTCTGAGATTAAAATATAAGTCAATGAACAGATCTGTGCACAAAATTTGATTTCTTGACTCCCTAGATAATAATGCCTTGTGAATGGCAATGTAAAACTAATAAAAAGCTCTGAGAAAAATCTGCTAAACTGACAGGCTGCTTTGAGGACAGCCCAACTTTGAGAACCCATAAACCAAAACAGAAAGTCCTCTTGGCTCTGAATGTACAATTAAGTGCTATTCCTGATGGTTTGCTGCCATCTCTGATGAGACTGGTAAGCAAACATGCGGACAAGAGTCATGTTAATTTCAAACCTCAAATATCTCTAAGAGAAAAAAATTGAGACGCAGAGCCAATGTCCATTAAAAAAAAGGTGTGTGTACGATGTATGTGTGGAGATACACACAATCAATCACACACAAATCTCCTGGTAGTGGGTTGGAAAAGTCAGGAAAATTAATAGGCACAAAAAGGTAGATAGCAAGGGATCAGAAATGCAATAAAATCACAGTGGGTTGCTTACCAGGACACACAGTGACTTCCTCTGCAGAATTCTCTGGCATAAAGACTGAGTCTCTCTTACTGGTCAAAGCAGCAATGCTGAAAAAGAACCAAACTCCAAGTGAATTTCCAGTAAAATAAATCAGACCACCGGACCAAAAGCAATGGTGAGTCATTAACAAAGCCACAGGTAATCTGATACCTGCTGTCCAATACCACAAAAGCACAACAGGGAAGCAAGGAATCAGTAGTGACAATTCCAAGCCAGAAATAGGAAAAATAAACATACTTACAACTTTGGTTCCAGAAATCACTGAATGAAAAGAACCCCCTTTTGGAGTCTTCCCAAAGGAAGGCTGAAGGGTAAGGGCTATCTATGAATACCACAGAAGACAAAAATTCCACTCCAATGTAAGGATGTCAAAGGTGTTTTATAGCCTCCAGCTCAGCCTTTTGAAGGCTAGAGATTTATAAACTCCTAAGCGAAGACATGGAGATTCCCCTGACAACACATGAGCTTTTCCTGCACCTTGCAGTTAAACTTCTTCTTTATCTCAAGATATGGCTTTCCAAGCAACAAAAGTTAAGATACAGTCCCAAAATGCCCTATAGCAACAATGTGCCCACACAAGTGGACTATCTCTTCTGAGAAAAACATAATTATCAATGGTTCCCCTCATCCAACCTTCTGGTTTACCTTGCATGTTCATGGAGTGCAATCTCTTCCTGACAAAGAAACACAGGGCTGAGAGATCTGAGCATCTGAGCTAGCTAGCTCCCTCATGCTTCATAGAGCTTTACGATTAGTTTGATCAAGTATGCATGAGGATGCAAATCCTCACATCAACCAAGAACCACAGAGAAGAGAAAATAACCACCACTGATTCATGATAAATAACTAAAACCTGATAGGAAACCACAAGTGATTTCTCTCTCTAAATAAAACATCTCATAGCATTTGTTATAAACCCCAGCCAGGCAGAGTTTACTCTGCATGTAACATTAGGGCTCTATTCAAAGGGTCCATCACAAAACAATTTGCTGACATTTATAAAATGGGCTAATCAATTTGAAGACAAACCGCATTGCCTGCAATTCCAACTCTCTCCTGGTGACAAAGCATATAATCATTTATTAAAACCTACATCTGCTCTGCACAAGCCTCACCACAACAAAGCAGAGAGGCCTGCGGGAAGCAGAATGCCTACTCCAGTTAAAACCACTTCCAAAACTGTCTTAACAGCAGGAGAATCAAACCAAAACCATATTCTTCAGCTCAGGAAGAAATACCTACTACTATTAATTTAACCAAAAGCCTAGGAACACCAACTAAATTACAGCAAATGGCAACTGGGCCTCAACTTCTATATGGGAGATGAAGGTCACTCAACACAAGATTAAGCTCTTGAATAATCCCCAAAGGTCAACTACTGGATAAAGGGAAAAGTAATTGGAAGCCTGATCCAGTTAACAGTGCAGTTTGTAACCCATCAACTACTATATATCATTAAAGAGAGAAGATGGATGAAGGAAACCCCCCATTAATCAATTAGCGAGATTAATTGAGGAGGTAATGCAAATACAACCATTTAAAGGGAAGATGAGATACAATCAGAATAAAAGTGGCATAGGACAAAGAGTGAGAGTAATGCAGGTTCTGTGTGGCCTGAATAATATGAAGGCTTCAAAGAACAGGTAAGTCTTAAGAGTAGACTTAAAAGATGTGTGTGTTTTGGATATACAGATAAAATAAGCAGGTAAGCAGGGAAACAAAAGGAATATGAGGACTAGAAAGAACATAAAGAAATCAGTTAAAAGCCTTCAAACTGGCATAGGAAGCTAGCATTGTTAGTTAAGAGACAAGCAGGATATAACCACTTTTCAGGGAATAATGTAAATGGGATTTGTGCCAAGATGGCTGGATTAAACAAGAAAACCAACAAGAAAAACCGAGATTTCTTCCACCCAAATATTCTAGGCTTCTATGAGATGCATATTTGAGAACTGAGACATAATGATTTCTCCCAGTCTGTGCTTATAAAGAGCTAAAAAAAATCCCTGGCAAGCTGTCCCTCTACAGTCTCACTCATGTGGTTACTCTCTCTTATTCTGGCACCATCAAAGAATTCAGAACCATAACGATATATAATCTTACCTTTGTGAGGCAGGTACAGAGTTTCCTTCTTCAGAAGTTTCTTCAACAAATAGCCCT
Organism: Hipposideros armiger; assembly: GCF_001890085.2. Classification (NCBI taxonomy): domain Eukaryota; kingdom Metazoa; phylum Chordata; class Mammalia; order Chiroptera; family Hipposideridae; genus Hipposideros; species Hipposideros armiger. The sequence continues at coordinate 1,195,071 of NW_017731592.1, forward strand.
TGGGAAGACTGCAAAGAAATGTGTAACATTATAAATATACAGGCACAGATAACTAGTTTCTCTCTTTTTTTAATTAATTGTTCAACTTAGCAATTAGCAATAAGAATAAAACATTTTATATTAAATCAGTAAGTTTCAGTAAAAGAGCATATCCTGTGGAGTCAGAAGACTGGGATTTAAATCACAGGTGAATCACCTACTAACTTTTTAATCTTGGGTAAGTCATATCTGAATTTGTGTCCTCATCTTAAAATGGGTATTAATAATTGCCTCACAGACTGTTATTGTGAGAATTAAACAAGATAAGATATGTGATGTACTTTGTAAAACGCAAAACATAAATATTAATTGGTGAGTCAAATGAATTATGATTTCAGAAAAGGAGTTATAAAGCTTCTGTTGTGGAAGGAGGAGATAGAGAAAAAAGTCCAGTTTTCAATGGAAATATTAAGTTGGGAAAAACAGTACAATCCACAAAAGACTCTCTGGGCACAACCAAGTCGTAACAGATTCCTTTGCTACAAATCTGCCACTATGGTTCTGGTATCTGGATACAGGGGTATCTTTTAAGAAACATAACAAATAGGGACTGGATAAGGAAAAGATTATTTTCTTTGATTAATGGTCGAGTTGGTACAAATGTCAACTCATTAAATGGAGGTACACAGAACAGCACAAAAAGGGCAGCTACTGCCTACTTAGCTGGACTTCTGAGGAAGTGCCTGGGCTGTGAGGCTTCTTCCAACAGATGTAAAGCTACTGGCTGAAGTTTACAGGGTCTCCTAATAGGATATAAATAATCTAAACAAGTTAGGCATCTCGCTACCACTCTGGTAAATGATGAAATATACTAAAAAACAGGAATCCCTTCAGTCAAAGGGAAGATAAAGCTATACAACGATCAGGAATATAGCCATTATGAAAAATAAGGGTTGAACAAAACTGTCAAAAGGACTAAAATACAACAGCAATAAATACTTCACCTATTTGTTTTAACTCAGTAGTGACAGTTTCATTCCTGAAATCTTAAAAAAAAAAAAAAAAGGTAAATACTGACACCTAGTGTCCATTTAATAGAACTTTACATTCTTAGAATGACCCTTCAGAAGCAATCAAGGCGTTAAGAAGTTATAAGATACCTTCACCTCCACCTTAGGCTAAAGCATATCTCTACCTTTCCCAAAGTAAATTAAAAAACATATATATTGTACATTTACTATAAGCCAGGACCACGCTAATCATTTACATTACATACATTATCTCCTTTAATCCTCACAAGAAACTTTTGAGGCAAAAACTATTAAATTATTTTAGAAATGAGGAAAGTGAAACTTAGGTTAAATAATTTGCCCCAAATCACGGAGTCGGTCAAAAGTAGAACTGGGACCTGTCTGACTCCAAAATCCATGCTCTAGCCACTAGTTATGTTGTTTACTCTTCTTCCCAACCATTTCAACATATCCCAAGAAAGTCTTCATTTCGTTAAATCATTTTTAATTTCTAAACTTAAACCTCGAGCATACTAGGCATGTAACTTTAAGGAAACTGTGGCCTAATCAAGACATAGCACTCTGCCTGAAGAAATAATGTTAATGGAAAAAGGACAATTTGCAAAAAAATCTAAACAAAATCCAAAGAGGGCCGGCCGAGTGGCGCGATGGTTGAGAACTGGCTTGGGACGCCAGAGGGCCCTGGTTTGGATCCCACATATGAGGGCCGGTGGCGCTGCCCTCCGCAGCTGAGATGCTGGACCCCGGCTGGACCTGGAGCTGGGCTGCCGTGGGTCGCCGGCGACGGCGTAGGCTGCAGCCACTGCGGCAGTGGGTTGCCATGGGCTACCGTGTGTAGCCAGCAGCCGCAGTGAGCGGCCGTCCAGAAGCCGGCGACTGATCTGCCTCACCAGGGAGGAGCGCAGTGGTGGTGCCAACTTGGGCCAGTGAGGCAGCGTCCTCCACAGCTAGACTGAAGAACAAAATGACATCAACTTGTCTGTTCCCCTCCTCCAATTCCTCACCGCTGTTCCCATCCCAATTCCCCAATTAAAAAAATAATAATAAAATAAAATAACAATCTTATAAAAAAAAAAAATCCAAAGATCCAGAATCAAGCAGAGTCTCCCAACACCATGGCCTGGGAAGTGAAAGTAAATAAGACACATTATCTGGTCACCATAGAAATGTCTTCTGTTGTCAAGCACTGGTGCAATCAAGTCTTTCCACAGGTTAGTTGAATCATCCCTTAAAATTTCTATTCTCTGATTATTATTTCAGCTTTCCATATACCTCATCCTAGAGGAGGTACAGTAGATGGTGGACCTCAGTGCTGTGGTCACTGAAAATGTCTCTCTTCCGTAATAAATTAACAAACTGTCATTTGGTGTACATGTCAACTTGAAGTTCGGTTAGTCAGTTCTCACAGCCCCACACAATTTGGTCATTTCTGGAAAACAAATTCCAGTACCAGAACTGAAAAATTAAGACACGAAAAAGTATTGACTGCATCAATATACTTACCCCTCCACCTCCCTGCTATACAGTCATCAAGATGGCCTCTGCATTAACAATTTCCCTTATTACCTCAGTGATGCCAGAAACCAGTTTCCATCTGATTCTAAAGATTTTACAACTTTCATATAGACTAAGCAATTTGCCCCAAGGTAAATGTTTTCTGAGTCCCTATTTCCGGGACTGTCTTGCTATCTCTATTAACCAAGTAATCTCAAATGTGGGCAGCTTCAACAAAGCCAAAATCAAGAGAAAATGTTTAATAAAAACAAATTCTTTCTACCCACAGTTCCTGAATACAAAAGACCAACACAAGAGGTGAATTGCAATCGTTAACACCTTCATTATTTGCCTATAAAATTAGAAAGTTTATTTCTGTTTGTTTTTTAAAGATACTATTCTATGTTGGCAAGGCTAAAGTGAAGTAGGCATTCTCATACACTGCTGGATGAAAGGAGTACAAATTTGAACAACCTTTCTGAAAAGCAATCTGGCAATAAATAGGTCTTTTTTTTATGTTTGTAACTCTTTTAACCCAGCATTTTTTTGGTTCCCTATTGTTAAGGACACTAACTTTAAATAAAGTTTTATTTAGAAAGATGTTTATCACAACAAAAAATCCAACAAAAGGAAAACGGTTAAAATATTATGGTAAATACATAGGCCAGAATACTAGGTAGTCATTAAAAATGAAATCTATAAATAATTTTAATATCACAAGAAAATGTTTAAATGTTTACTTTAAAATACAAAAATATAAAAATATAATCTAAACCATACAAAAAATAGGTATAGAAAGAAAGGTAATGGAATACATCACTGGATGGTAGGACTGTGGATGCTTTCAACTTCATTCTTCAAACTTTTCAGCATTTTTCAATAGTTCTAAGTGATATCTAAAATAAATTTTAATGATAACACTGGATACTTACTAGGTTGTCAGCCTGGTCTCCTTTCACTGAGAACTGCCCTTACCCCTTCCACTGCATTATAGCAGTGGGCTCATAGCCATTTGTACAATCTGACACATACCCCTTTCAGGCCACAGCCAACGGGGCTGGTGAGGGCTATTAACCCCAAATGGGCCATAAGTCCTTTCCTAGACATTTGAAATTGGAACTGGGAGAGAGTAAATCCCCTGTAACCTGTATTTATTTAAGTTTGGGAGCTGGAGGATCAGTGTTTTCCACCATGTGAAACAGAGAAGCAAAGGAAGACAGTCTGCAGGGAGAAAACTGAAGCAGACACAATATAGCATTGAGGTACAGAAAAATTACATATGATTTTCTAGACCCACTACCCTCTCCAGGCTTGGTTATCATCATGTTTCAGAATTTATGAGGCACCCTATTTCCTAATGATAAAGTCCTCTTTTTAATTAACCTAGCATGATTTGGTTTGTTGTAGTGAAACAGTAGCAGTTAATAGTATTTGTAGTATTTGGTGGCCTGTTCATGAAGCAAGAGAACTTCAATCTAATAAGGCCAGCCACTAGGTTGTGACCATGTCGAGGCTATTCTAAAGGCACTGCTTTCAAACCTTGGAACTCGACACAAGTCTATATGTTCTAGAACTCTGGCCCCTGGGATCTTTCAAGCTAACAACTTGAATTACAATAAATCATTGTGTTCACTTTGTGGAGTTAATTTATTCTTTTAAGGGAAAGCATCTCTAAATTGCAAAGAACTAAGAAACAAAATATGTTATAAGCATAATGTAACTTTCCTTTGGAAAAGAGGCAAGTCACGAGAAGAACTGTAAAGAAAAATGCTTTCTCTTCCCATATAGTAATCTTCCCATAATGTGGATGAAGAATGATTCTCATAGGGACTCTCAATAAGTGACCTTCTCGTCCCTTACAGTAAACTACCATTTACTGAGTGTCCTAAGCATTATGTTAGGTATTTTATATAATTCACTTTAATCACTAAAACTAATGAAAGATATGATTTTACACATGTAAAAACTGAGATTCAGAGGTTAAATGGCTTGCTAAAAGGTACCCAGTTACGAAAACAAAAAGGTCAAAATTTCAACTCCAAATCCATGCTCTCTACACTGTTATGAAATTTCTCATAGCTACCATTTCTTGAGCCCTTATCATAAAAGACAGAATAGGGTAACAGCAAAACAAAAACAAAACTCAAGAGTCCAATAACAGCAATAGCAACAAAAAAGTGAAGTCACAAAAGAGAGTAGTCTTTATATTTAAAGTTTATAAAGAGTTTGAACTTTAAAAAAAGAGTTTGCAATATGACTGCTTTTATAATATTCAGAGAAGAAAATGAACATAACCTTTCACATATAATATAACCTAGATCTCAGAAAATGACAAAAAAGGCAACCTAAATGTCCCCAAACAAGGGACTGTTTTCAGTAAATTATAGAAGATCACAAGCAAAATCAGAAATAAACTATTATGAGAAAAAAATAAACTGGAAAACTATCTGTACTTCCAATTACAAAGGACCACTTCCCCTAATACTCAAACAATCCCTACAAACCACTAGAAAAAGATTGTCAAAAAAGAAAAATACCCATAATATCTAAAACACAGAAAAGGAAATACAAATGAGTCTCAACTACACACATTAAGAAAAATGTAAGTTAAGTCTGCATTGAGGTACTTTTTGTCTCTCAGATTAACAAGATCAAGAGGTCCTGATAATACTGTATGAGTATGGGTATGGGGAAGCTCGTACTCATCATATATTGCAGTGAGTGTAAATTTATACAACCTCTATGGAAGGCAATTTGACAATAGATAACAAAACTATAAATGCATATATACTTTGATCCATCAATTACATCTACAAAAAATTATTCTACAAATATCTCCCATGTGAATGAAAAAAATCTTCTGAACAAGAGTAATCACTGCAGTAGTGTTTTTAATAGTAAAATATTGGAAACAATCTAAATATCCACCAATAGGAGCACTGGGTAAAATAAACTTATCCATACGTGGCATATTACACATCCAAAACAAGAGAGAAATTCTTTATGTAGTGTTATGGAATGACATCACAGATATTAAATGAAAAAAGCAAGGTGCGGATTAATGTGTAGAGTGTTCTATGCTCTGCGTAAAAGTTGCTTGTACTACATAAAATATCTTGGAAGGATATACTAGAAACTAGTAATAAAAGTTGACTCCAGGGAGGGGAACTGGTTGGCTGTGGATGGGGATAAGAGACAGACTTTTTATTTATATCTTTTTTTTAAACTTTAAGCCATGTGAACATTATTACCCATTCAAAACCTTAACTTTTTAGAAGTAATAAAAATTTTAAAACACAAAAAATAGATTATGCTGTATCCACATAATAGAATGTTTTTGAGCAGTTAAAAGGAAAAGATCTAAGATAAACTATTAAGTATTCATTTTGTTGAAAAATTAAAAAGAAAAAAATATTCTTCTATGCATTCAAATAATGACTGCCTCTTGGTGCTGAAATTATAGGTAATTTTTTCTTCTTTACACTCTTCTTTTGTGCTTTCCTAATTTTCCATAGTGAGCATGTGTTACGTTAAAAATACAGGGGGAAAGATCATAAAAAGAACAGATAGCTAAAATCCTGGTTTAATCTGTGAATAAATCATCCTTAATCACAGCATCACTGACCCTTACCTGACCATGACTGGTTGTTGGTTCTTCCTCCAACAAAAGTTTCTCTTTCAAGCTTTTAATTGGGCTTTCTTGGAAATCCTTGGTTTTTGAGTGCCAGACAGATGCCCTAGACTCCTGCCTTTCCTCCTCTTTGTCTTCATCTCCCATATCTTCTGAGATGCTTTCATTTTTTTCACTAGCTTGATCTCCTTGGCCACATTTATTCTGGGTCAGAGAAGGAGGTCTAGGTAACACTGGTTCCCCAAATCTTATTTTTTTAAAGAGTTGCCCCTGAGCCATTTTTAGGCTCTTTTGATAAACCTCCAACTGGCAGAGAATGACCTTGGTGTATTGGTTGGGATCTACTCCAGCAGGGCAGAATGGGATACCCCAGAAGTAGTGCACAGTGCCGCCAGTGTCCTGGAGACCTGTGGCACCCACTGAGGTAGGCAGACAGTGCCTAGATGTGTCCCCCCTATTCTGCGCAGTTTCGTGAAAAGCACAACCCCTCCCAGTCCTTTCCTGTGGCTTCCCACACTGTGTGTGCTCAGCCCAGTGGCCAGTACATCTGTCAAAACATTTAATGTTCTCATTCTCAAACACTGGCTGGCTTGACTGGTCCCGGCTTCCTGAGCTGCCAGAGACCGGCTCCTCTTCAGTGTTTTCAGTGTGGTCCCAAGGCTCCTCTCTTTCCTCAGCCTCGTTTCCCTGACTGACATGTGAGCCTTTAAACAGTGATGGAGGTACCAGCTGCCATATGCCTGTAGGTATTTGAGAAAAAGTAGGGCTAAGGACAAACTTGTTTTTTATTAATAGGGCTTGGTAAGCTCTCACTTACCAAGAATTACATAATATGGGTTTAAAAAAGGCTCTTCTTTGGGTTTAACCAAATGTTGGCTTTTCCTTGGAGATAAAAGTATGTTGGATATTAGTGAGATCTCAACTACTTTCTGATTTAACCTCTTTAATACCACCCAAGGGATTTTGGGAATTTCTGTATATCTACTCTCAGCATGAGATCCCTGTGATATGGTTCTACTTGATGAGTGCCAAGGAGTCAGATCAGGGAGACATGCCTTCAGTGGTCCCAGAGTCTGTGGTTTTCTCTTGGTGGGACTGTGAAGATGGTCCAGTGGCCAGAGGTCGAGATGTGGTAGCAGAAGCATCAGAAGGCCGGCAACTCTGAAACAAGTGATCCCACACCAGACCAGGTTTATTATTACAACAGCTACACATGAAGGGTCACAGGAGGGACAAAAAGGGGAGGCTGCTGTCCCTAAGAGAGCCTCCTCTTTAAAATGTAGATGCTCAGTTCAAATGAATTCCACAATGTGTACTGAAGGCTTACTATGTGCAAAGTGCTTTATTAGTTCACTATACTAAACCCTTTTCTAATACAGAGAAGTGGATGGCATAAATGGCTCTGGACCTACCATTGACAAATATCATTCACAATTAAAATAATTTCAACTACACATATGACTATTCAAATCACAATTTAACATTATTTGAAAAAATTTAAAACTGCCCATTCTTTCTCTCCATAACACACCTCTGGCTCTCATTCCCCTTGCTCTCCCCACAGAACAGAAGAGGTAAGCATCTTATCTTGCCCCTTTTGGTTTCTTGCTAATAGGTAACTCTTTTCCGAAGCTGCCAACTACTATGGCTCTTTTAAGCCATAGACTGAGAATCTGTAAGGTGGAAGAAAACTCTTTCACATACAATTAACAAAACACTTCAAATTGGGTTAACTAACAATTCAACATGGGCTTTAAAAACTATTATGGGAACTATTAGTTGAAAACCCTATGAACTACTACAGCTAGTTCCTAACGCAACCATAACACCACAGAAGTAAAATAATATTGCTTATCAATTCTCATAAACTGTTTCAACATAGCATATTTACATTCAGGCTTTCTGCAATGGCTTTCTTCAAGAGCTCCTCTTCCTCCTCCTCCTGGCTGTTCACCTCCCTAGCTTCCTGCTCACTCATTTTGAGAGCCAGAGCAAACTGTTCTTCTTCTGTCATTTCTATAAGAGGATAGGGAAGAGAGGGGAGGGACACAACAAACAATAAATAAGCATGGAGGCAAGAAATAGAACTATTAAACTTTTCAAGTGAAGACACTACAGACCATTTAGTACAATTTTATAATCTTATAAACAAGGAAAGCCCCAAAAGGTAAGGTGTTGGTCAAGATCAAGAGCAGAAGTTACAACAAGAATCCTGGGTTAATTAGATTGAGCTCCTGTGAAGGCAGAGTTCTTGCCTATTTTGTTCATTGTTGTATAATATCTCCAACATATAAAAGAGTGCCTGGTACTCAAGTATTTGGTGAATGAATCAACAGATGAACTTCCACCCCAGTGCTTTTTTGTAACACACCATACTGCTTTATGCTCAACCCTTAACCAGAATAATTTTAGTCTTCAGCGTCCTCTTATTTACCCAGTAGAAAAGATCATCCCTACTGACCAGAATGTGATCTACAAACACCATTTCCCATTTAAAGTAAGTAGGGTGTCTTGGAGAAATGGCTGATTCTAAGTCTGGAGCTAGAAATGTAGAAGATGAACTAGAATATGTCATACCTGTAAGCAAAGAAATCTATCAGACACTATTAGGGTCATATCAAAAGATTTAACAGCCAACTTAAAAAGGTTCTCACTGGCCAAAAATGGAACAACTGGAACGAACATCAATAAAAATAAGGAATGCAATGAATTAAAACACATTAAATATGTTTAAATCTATGAGTTCATAATGATACTTAAAACACACACACACACAACTGATCACTGTTGAAGAATGTTAGTGAATCAATTATTTTGAAAGCTGGTAAATAAAAGAACAGAGAATTAAGCTTTTATCCTACTCTTCCAACACAAACTATACTACTGGGTAACCAAATAGATGAAGAGAAGTTTCTCTTTAGAAAAAATTATTATTCCAGCTAATAAAAATATAAAAGAAATGATAGAACATCACCATTTTGAATAACGTCTATGGAAAGGATTTTGGCAATTTCTAACAAACTACATATATGACCCAGCCATCCAAATTCTAGCAATTTACTCTAAAGATATACTTCTAATTAAAAGTAAATACGTACTGCATTTTTCATTGCAGCTGTTTGAACTTGTAAAATACTGAAATCTACTTAATGACCCACATAGGACACTGCTTAAACAAACTCTGGTGTGTATGTATATATATATATATATATATATATATATATATATATACACACACATAAAACTGTAAAAAAAGAATCAGAACGATATCTGTAGACCAGGAATAGAATGATTTCAACACGATATTAAGTTAAAAAAAACAGGCAAAGTACAAAAGAGTGTATCTATAGTATGCTACTTTTTGTGTAACACAGGAGAAATTTTTAAAAAATACACATACCTGTTTATTTTTGCAAAAAAATGACACAACCAAGATAAGTCAGAAACTAATCCAAGTGGTTACATACAGGTAATTGGGAACAGGTGGAAAGCATTAGAGAGGGGGTGACACTTCTCTGACTACACCTACCTTTTTGTATAACTTTGAGACTTACAGAATCATGTAAATGTTATACATATTTTTTAAAAGTAAAATAAAATCAATAAGGATGAGGGATCCCTGAAGTTGAATGCAAACATTAAAAAATGCACCCAACTGAATTTGAAATAACCTTAATGAGGATGAAAACATCAAAATTTGTGGGATGCACCTAATGCAATGTTTACAGGGAAATGTATAGCTTTATATGATCATATCAGAAAAGTTTAAAATCAGTGATCCAAGCTTCCCACTTTAAGAAACCAGAAAATAAAGAGTGAAATTAACCCAAAGTAAGTAGCAGAAAGAAATATAAAGAGCAGAAACTGACAAAATAGAAGATGGCATATATTAGAGAAAAAAATTAGAAACAAAAATTGGTTCTATGAAAAGTTCAATAAAATTTATAAAACTCTAAGTAGACTTATTAAGGAAAAATAAGAAAACAAATGAACAATATAAGGAATGAAAGAGGAGCTACATCACTACAGATTCTACAGTCATGAAAATAATAATAATAATAAGGGAATAACATGGACAGTTTTATGCCAATAAATTTGACAACTTGGATCATGCATTCTCACCAGGGGTGATATCATCCCAAAGTGGACAAGAATTGGTTTTTTTTTTTTAATTGGGGAATTGGGGGATGGGAACAGCGCTGGGGAATTGGGGGAAGGGGAACAGACAAGTTGCTGTCGTTTTGTTCTTCAGTCCAGTTGTGGAGGACGTTGCTTCACTGGCCCAAGTTGGCACCATCATTGCGCTCTTCCCGGGTGAGGCAGATCAGTCACCGACTTCTGGACGGCCGCTCACTGCAGCTGCTGGCCGCTCACGCTGGCTGCTGGCCGCTCATGCTGGCTGCTGGCTACACACGGTAGCCCATGGCAACCCACTGCCACAGGGGCTGCAGCCTACGTCGTCACCGGTGACCCACAGCAGCCCAGCTCCAGGTTGAGCTGTTGTTCAGCATTTAGCTGTAGAGGGCAGTGTCACTGGCCCTCATATGTGGGATCCGAACCGGGGCCCTCTGGCATCCCAAGCCAGTTCTTAACCATCGCGCCACTCGGCCGGCCCAAGAATTGGTTCTTGAACGTCAAAAAAATCTTACTCTCTTTATGTATAAAACACAGATATATAATCAGTATATAAACCAGGATATATTGCACCAGTGGTATTAAAAGTTCATTAGGAGGGGCCGGCTGAGTGGCTCAGTTGGTTAAGAGCTCGCTCAAAGGTTTGAGCTCTGAGCAACAGCGGTTCGAGTCCAGCCCGAGCTGAGCTGCCGCTGAGCTGCCAACAGGTGGCAGGATGGCTCAGCTAAAAAAAAAAAAAAAAAAAAAAAAGTTCATGAGGTAGTTAGGAAAAAAAATGTCTAAAAAGGATCCTTTGGGGACCAACAATGAAAAAAAAGTTTGTGAAACACTGATTTAGCTGACAAATAAAAAAGTCACTGAAAAACACAAATTATAGAAACTGACACAAGAAGAAACAAAATCTGAATAGCTTTATACCTATCAAAGACATTGAACTTGTAATTGAAAATTTTTCCATAAAGAAAATCCCATAGCCATCCAACATTCATCACTGGTGAATTCTATCAAAGAATACGCGTAAAGAAAAAGTAATACCAGACTAATTCAGAAAATAAAAGACCAATTCTACACAAATTGATTAATAGATTCAACACAATCCCAATAAAAATCCCAACAAGCTTGTTTAATGAAACATAATAGAAAATTCAGAAATAGATTCACAGATTGATTTTTGATTGATTTTCAACAAGGACAGGCTTTTCAACAAATAGTGCTAGAACAACTGGATATCTAAAACTTAAAAAATGAAACTTGCGCTGGCCGAGTGGCTCGTTGGTTAAGAGTTGGCTTGGGAACACAAGCTCTGAGCAGCAGGGCCGCCGGTTGGGATCCCACATGGACCAGTGGCGCTGCGCCCTCTTACAGCTAAGATGGTGAACAACAGCTCGACCTGGAGCTGGGCTGCCGTGAGTCACTGACGACGGCGTAGGCTGCAGTGGGCTGCTGTAAGCTACCATGAGTGGCCGGCAGCTGGCGAGAGCTGCTGTGAGCGGCTGTCCAATGACCAAAGACCGATCTGCCTCAGCCGGGAAGAGTGCAATAACCACAATACCAACATGGGCCAGTGAAACAACGTCCTCCACAACTAGACGGAAGAACAAAAGGACAGCAACTTGTCTGTTTCCCTTCCCTGATTCCCCAGCGCAGCTCCCCTCCCCCAATTCCCCAATAAAATCTTTAAAAAAGAAAAAAAGAAAAAGGTAAGCTACAAAATGGGAAAACATGTTCACAATACATATAATCTGACAAAGGACTTGTATCCAGAATTTATAAAGAAATCCTATCATTTGATAAGAAAACAAGAAATCTAATTTGAAAAATAATGAGCAAGGGATCTAAACAGATACTCCACAAAAGAAAATATCAGAATGACCAGTAAGCACATGAAAAGATCATTAGTCATGCAAGTTAAAAATGAGATACCAGGCTGGCCGAGTGGCGCGTTGGTTAAGAACTGGCTTGGGACGCCAGAGGGCCCCGGTTTGAATCCCACATATGAGGGCCAGTGACACTGCCCTCTACTGCTAGGATGCTGAACAACAGCTCAACCTGGAGCTGGGCTGCCATGAGTTGCTGGCGACAGCGTAGGCTGCAGCCCCTGCTGCAGTGGGTTTCCATCGGCTACCGTGTGTAGCCAGCAGCCAGCGTGAGCTGCCAGCAGCTGGCCGCCGTCCAGAAGCCGGCGACTGATCTGCCTCGCCCGGGAAGAGCGCAAAAATGGTGCCAACTTGAGCCAGTGAAGCAATGTCCTCCACAACTAGACTGAAGAGCAAAACCACAGCAACTTGTCTGTTCCCCTTTCCTTCCCCCAATTCCCCAGTGCTGTTCCCATCCCCCAATTCCCCAATAAAATCTTTAAAAAAAAAGGAGATACCACCATATGTCATTAGACTAACTAAAATGAAAAAGATCGATATTCCTAACAAAGTCACTAATAAATCATCAAGAAAAAGTAATTACATCCTATATGTTCAATTTAAGGGTACCAAAAATCATGTAATACCAAACAAGTAAGTCTGAGCTCTTTGTAATACTTTGCTTTTCAAACATCCTATTCCCTAAAGGTTCTGGAGAGATGAGGCTTTGCTGCATTAACTGAAGTATTCTCCAGACTCTGCCCTCTTGCCTCACCACTAAAACAAAAACTTGAATTCAGTAACACAGTGTGATTCTGGGCTTAAATCTTGATTTCAGCTCTTTAGTTGTGCAATACTGAGCAGCTTACTTATCCTCTGGTACCTGGATACTGGTACTGGTTTCTGTAAATCTCTCCCCCTTCTTTTAATATGCTGTGGACATGCATGTAAAGTAAGTACACCCTTCACCTTAGGGATTCTCATGTAAATATGATTTTGTAATACTTATTTTAGTTCACACATATGTAAAAGGGTATGTTAAAGCTTAAATAATTTGGGCCGGCCGAGTGGCGCGTTGGTTAAGAGCTGGCTTGGGACGCCAGAGGACCCCGGTTCGGATCCCACATATGAGGGCCAATGACACTGCCCTCTACAGCTAAGATGCTGAACAACAGCTCAACCTGGAGCTGGGCTGCCGTGAGTCGCCGGCGACGGCGTAGGCTGCAGCCCCTGTGGCAGTGGGTTGCCATGGGCTACCGTGTGTAGCCAGCAGCCGCAGTGAGCGGCCCTCAAGCCGCTGTGAGCGGCCGTCCAGAAGCCGGCGACTGATCTGCCTCGCCCGGGAAGAGCGCAATGATGGTGCCAACTTGGGCCAGTGAAGCAACGTCCTCCACAACTAGACTGAAGAACAAAAAATGACAGCAACTTCTGTTCCCCTTCCCCCAATTCCCCAGCACTGTTCCCGTCCCCCAATTCCCCAATAAAAATCTTTAAAAAAAGATTAAATAATTTAATACATGTAAAACACTTAGAATACTACTTGGCACATTAGTACCCAATAATTGTTACTATTAATAATTAATTTATTTATTATATATTATTTAAAGAAATCCAAAACTTTAATTCAGATTATTATCTAACTCATTTTATGTATATTTTACAGACAGCACACAGCCACATAACTTGACAAAGCCACAATTAGAAATTTACCTTAACCACTCAGAATTAAATCAATCAGAATTAAATCAGAATTAGGGCCAGCCGAGTGGCTCAGCTGGTTAAGAACTTGCTCAAGAGTGCGACCTCTGAGCAACTAGTGGTTCAATTCCCGGCTCGAGCTGAGCTGCCAACAGGTGGCAGAATGGCTCAGCGCTAAAAAAAAAAAAAAAAAAAAAAAAAAAAAAAATCAGAGTTAAAAGGACTCTTATTTACTAGTTACTGTCTCTTATTTTCATATATCAACCTTGATCTGAGACTAAACTCCAATAAACATCACGGCAAACTAAAACATTTTACCTGACCTCTCTACTATATAAAAACAAATTGGAATCCCACCTAGGAGCATGCATCCTTCAGGAAAATGTCAGCAAGTATCAACCTCAGAATCTCCAACTGAACTGGCTCGATTCAGCTTATGAAATGATTCTGCTAAGCTAAACAGAGTAGTATACAATTTGTGTGAAGCTGATTATGCTCATCAAAATTTATGAAAATTAACATTTCCCAACATTCAGGTTAGCCTCCCACTGAGATGTGCAAACAGACTGTTAACAATCCAGAACACAGAACTAGAATAGTACATATCAAGAGAACCAGTATAACTTGTGAGTCTTAAAAATGGCTGAAAGAGAACATTTCATATAATAAAAAAATAAACAAGAAAAATTACTTTCCCACTCAAATCTTTTCCTATGAACTTTCTTTTCTAAAACAGATATAGCTCTGCAAATGTGGTAAAGCTGATATACCTATATATTGTCAGTAACAGTGTAAATTTATAAAACACTTGAAAGCAAAAAGGCACTGTGTCATAACCCTTACAGATGTGCATTCTCAAACAAAGTGATAACCACTTCTGGGAATTTACCCTAAGCAATCACTAAAAAAAAGAAAAGTGTATACACAAAAAGATGTTCACTACACTATTATCTATAAGGGCACTGACTTAAATGCCTAAAACAAGGCAATGGTTAGGTAAATTACAATACATCACGTTAACTCAAAGACACTCAGAAGTTATCAAAGTGCTAACCATAAAAATGTAAAAATGATAGTGTAAAAGCCAAATGAAATATAATGGGGACAATTCACCAATTCACCAGATATTGGAAGATCCCACTCTGTCCTAACAGTAAGTACAAAACTGAATAGACTGAAAAATCGAAAACTCTTCTTTGACCCCTGAGAAGGGAGGACACAGGACAAACTCTGTCCCTAAGATGGAAAGAGAGGGAAATACATACTCATGGCTTATCAGAGCAGAGATTCAATACTGGAAACTGTAACAGAAACCGTGCCATGGTAGGAAAACCTAAACTGTAATTGAAAAATTGCTAGAGGCTCACTGTGGACAATTCTAAGAGTTAAAACCTCCAGAGGGACTCTCATAAGGGGCCCCCACAATTTTGTGAGCTTTATCTTGAAGAGCTCAACCAGATTCTCACAATAAATATGGGGGGAAATTCCTCTTGAGCATACCACGGGGAGGGAAAAGGGAACTATTCTGAAATATGCCAGAGTACTCTTTCTTTTTAACAAGGCCTGCCCTAGGAGGAACTAGTTAACCAGCGCTTAAACTGATCCGAGTCTAACTGACCAGAGAAAAGGGAACTACCAAACTCCAACCTACTCTAGCCATTCTGTCCCACCCAAGGGGGAAGGGAAAAAAGACTGAGAAACACTTGTGAAGTTCATAGTCCAGAGGCACAGGCTCACTGAAAGACTGAGACCTAATCATGGAACTATCAAATACTTCAGCTTACCCCCATTACTAAAAGGCCTATTTACAGTAGTTTCTTTTACCTGTTCCATCATGTCTAGTATTAAGAAAATTACAAAACACACTAAAAGGCAAAAAAAGAAAGAAAAAAAAAAGAGTAAGCATCAGAACCAGACATGGCAGAGTTGTTGGAATTATCAGACTGGGAATTTAAAACAACTATGATTAATGTGCTAAAAGGCTCTAATGGATAAAGTAGAAAGCATGCCAAGTCAGATGGGGAATGTGAATAGAGATATAAATCCTAAGAAATAACCAAAAAGAAATGCTAGCGATCAAAAATACACCAACAGAAATGAAGAATGTCTTTGATTAGTAGATTGAACACAACTGAGGAAAGTATCTGAGGTTGAGGATTTAGTAATAGAAATCTCCAAAACTAAATAAAAAGAACAAAGACTAAAAAGAATAAAACAGACTATCCAAGGGCTGTGGTACAACTACGAAATGAGTAACAAACACATAATGGAATTACTAGAAGGAAAAAAGAGAAAACAGCAAAAGCAGTATGTGAAACAATGACTCAGAATTTCCCCCAAGTTAATGTCAAATACCAAACCACAGGTTCAGAAAGCTCAGAGAACAAATAGGAAAAATTTTAAAAACAAACAAACAAAAAATAACCCCCACACCTAGGCACATCACTTCCAAACTTTGGAAAATCTAACATAAAGGAAAAATTCTGAAAGAAGCCATAGGAAAAAACATCTTACCCAAAGAGAGAAACAAAGATAAGAATTACATCTGACTTCACAGAAACCATGCAAGCAAGAAGAGAATAGAGAAATACTTATTTACCAAGTCTTCATTTAGTTATTCTTTGAATGAGTTCCTCAAAGTAGAATTTGTACCAGAAATGCAAGGCTGATATAATATATGAAAATCAATTAATACACCAAATCAAGAGAATAAAAGACAAAACCCATACAATCATCTCAACAAACACAGAAAATGCATTTGACAAAATTCAATACCCCTTCATGATAAAAACATTTTTAAATGGTTAAAACAATATCTTTTACGTTATGGCTATTTAACCACAACAAAATTTTTTTAATGAGCAAAGGAACTGAATAGACATTTCTCCAAAGATGTTATACAAATGGCCAAGAGGACATGAAAAGATACTCAACATCATTACTGGGTCTTCAGAAAAGTCATGACATATTTTGTCTATGTTTTTCAAAGGTCATTTATTTATATACAGAACAAAGATCAATCAATGATATATTGCCCGTTTTGTTCAATAACCTTTTGCCATCTTTCAGTGAGCTTCATAATTCCCCATTCATACAAGGACCTGTCTTTATTTGCGAAAAATTGAACAAGATGCTGATTTCCAGCCTCATCTGAATTGAACGTTTTACCACGCAAGGAGTTTTGAAGAGGGTGAAACAAGTGGAAGTCTGATGGTGCAAGGTCAGGTGAGTATGGTGGGTGTGGCAACACATCCCATCCTCCAAGCTCCAATAATTTTTGACGGGTGATCAAACTTGTGTGTGGTCTCACGTTGTCGCGATGGAACACAACTCCTTTACAATTAACAAGCTCTGGACGTTTCTGGATGATGGATTCATTCAAACTGTCCAACTGCCGACAGTATACATTCGAATTGATTGTTTGGTTCCTTAGTAAGAGCTCGAAAATACCTCTAAAATCCCACCACACTGAGAGCATAACCTTCCTCTGATGAATGTCTGCTTTCAATGTCATTTGAGGCAAATAATCACATCGGGACCAAGACCGTTTAAGCGCACCACATTGTTGTAAACAATCCACTTCTCATCACCAGTTATCAGTTGCTTCGAAACAGGATCGTTTTCCTCACGTTTAATGAGCATATTGCAGATGTTTATACGTGCCATCAAATGAGCTTCTTTGAGTTCATGCGGAACCTAAATATCGAGCTTGCTTACATATCCCAGCTTCTTCAGGTGGTCATGAATGCTTGAATGATGGATGTTCAATGTTTCTGCAATCTCTCGTGTCATGTAACGTGGGTTTGACTCGATCAATGCCTTTATTTTGTCATCATCAACCTCAGTGGGCCTCCTGTCCAAGGAGCGTCGTTGAGATCAAAATCACCAGCACGGAATTTTCATGAACCATCGTTGGCACTGACGTTCTTATAGAGCATTGTCACTGAAAATTTTATGCAACTTTTCACAATCTTGACGCACGTTCTTCCCTTTATGGAAGTAAAACAGTAAAATATGGCAAAAATGCAGTTTGCTCTTCCATCTTCAACTTGTTGTAAAATCTCCAAAACTCAACCAAATCGCTCAATTTGTTTTTAGAACGAAGGTAGAACTGTCAGCTGTCAAATGACATAGCAATAACATAGATGCGAATGACTCTAGTACTTCCAAAAATGAACTAGTGCCATCTGTTGCAAACATGCGTCATGACTTTTCCGAAGACCAAATAGTCATGAGGGGAATGAAAATCACAACCACTACATACCCACTAACATTGCCAAACAAAGGTAGTACTAGTAGTTTTGGCATGGAAGAATTGGAACCCTCATACTATGCTGGTGGGAACGTAACATGGTGTGTCCACTTTAGAAAGCAGTCTGGCCATTTCTCAAATAGTTGAATATTGAATTACCATATGAACCAGGAATTCCACCCTAAGTATATGCCCAGGAAAATAAAACCCTATGTCCACACAAAAACTTGTATATGAATGTTCATAGCAACTTTAGTCATAATAGCCAAAGAAAGAGAAGGAAACAACCCAAATGTACATCAAATAATAAATTTAAAACTGTAGTACAGGGCCGGCCGAGTGGCTCGTTGGTTAAGAGTTGGCTTGTGAGCACAAGCTCTGAGCAGCAGGGCCACCGGTCCAGATCCCACATGGGCCAGTGACACTGCACCCTCTACAGCTAAGATGGTGAACAACAAACAGCTCAACCTGGAGCTGGGCTGCTGTGAGTCGTCCGCAACGGCGTAGGCTGCAGTGGGGCTGCAGTGGGCTGCCGTGAGCTACCGTGAATGGCCGGCAGCCAGCACGAGCATCCGGCAGCCGGCGTGAGCTGCCGTGAGCCAGGGCTGTCCAATGGCTGGAGACCAACTGCCTCAGCCCAGAAAGAGCAGAATGATCACAATACCAACACGGGCCAGTAAAGCGAAGTCCTCCTCAACGAGACTGAAGAACAAAAGGACAGCAATTTGTCTGTTCCCCTTCCCCAATTCCCTAACGCTGTTCCCCTCCCCCAAATCCCCAATAAAATCTTTAAAAAAAAAAAAATGTGGTACAGCAATATACTGGGATAATACTTGGCAATAAAGGAATAAAGTACTGATACATGACAAAACATGAACAAACCTAAAAACGTTAAGTGAAAATAGAAAACAGTCACAAAAAAAAACACGTATTATGAAATTTCATTTATATGGGATGTCCATAACAGACAAATCTATGGAGACAGAAAACAGATTTAGAAGTTGCTTAGGGTTGGGTAGGATGAGGGCTTTGGGTGACTGCTAAGTGTATGGGGTTTCTTTTGGGGGTTATGAAAATGTTTAGAATTAGACTGAGGTGATGGTTGCACAACACTGTTATATATCAAAAATTACTGTACACTTTAAATGATGAATATATTGTATGATGAATTATATGCTATGTGAGTTATGTCTTAAAGCAATTACCATAAAAAAAAATAAAAACTTTCTCACACAAAAAAAGAGAATTAATTAGCAACTTGTCTACATTACAAGAAGTGATAAAGGAAGTTCTTCCAGCCGAAAAAAAAATACTATGTGATACTGGACAGAAACTGGGATTTATGCAAAGAAATAGCCCTTGAGATAGCAAAAGGTATGCAAGTCTTTATTTTTTATCTCCATTGCTCTAAAAGACAATTAACTATCTAAAGCAAAAGAGTATCAACGTATTGTGTGTTTATAACATAAGCAAAAGTAAAATATATGGCAAAAATAACACAAAAGAGGGCAGAAAGGAATTGGGAGTTAAACAGTCTGTTACACTACACGTGAAACAATTAACAGTATTTGACAGTGACTGTGATTAATTAAATTTGTGTTTGTAAACTCCAGGGCAACTACTAAACTTTTAAAAACTTTTAAACTTTTAAAAGACATATAACTAGAAGTGAAATGGAATCATAAAATACTACTCAGCAAATACAAAAAAAAGGACAGAAAAAGAAACAGTTGGAACAAATCAACAGCTTTCAAAATGGTAGATTTTAATACAACTATAAATGTAAATGTAAAAGAAGTTGTTAGCCTTGATAAAAAAGATAAAAAGGACTGTCAGACTGGATAAAAAAGCATGGCTAAATAAACAAGTAAAACCCAGTTTGACTATAAAGATCCAGATTTACCAACCAGACAACTAACAGTCTACCAATGGTGGCAAAAACTTAACTATCAATTGATAAAGATTATCGCACTGTAAAAAATAACTATTATGAATAATTCTCAAGTGAAAGTAACTTGAGTACATTCAATAAATCTAACCATAGTGACAACCACCTCTAGATGTAATTGTGATTTAACAACAAAGAGCTGTTTTGATTAATTTTACAAGGCTGAGAATTATACCTTAAATCGCCAAAACTCAAATTCATAGTGAAAAAAAGCCTTATCTTCAATCAACTGTTGTAATAATTTCAACTAGTTATCATATGTACTTCCTCAAAAGTTCACTGAAATATTTGAACATTTCACATCATATTAAAATGGAAACATATAATTATTAGCCTCTGTGTCCCAATCTAGCCAGCTCGCAGGAGTCTGGGGAGCCATGCCATGACCCACCCCCTCCACCCCTCACACTCCTGCCTACTTGGCACTGCAAGTGGCGAAGAGTGGGCCACTGTCTGCAAAAGGCACTCCGATTCTGTGCCCACTATGCCCTGGCTGCTGCAACCCTGGAGGCTGAGGTGGGCACTGTCCAGATGCTGATATCAGCCCCACTCTGCTCTCAGTGCATAATTCACAAACATTAATGGATAACAATAGAAAATGTTAGTGGCCAGTGGGAAACATTTTTGCACAGGAAGCTTTGGGAAATGTTGTTTACTATAGTCTCCCTGAAGTTCAGACAAAATTGAACAAACAAGATGAGTTTGGTGCTTTGGAAAGTGTGAAACCTGTTAGAGAACGCTGTTCTCCTCTATCAGGATTAATAACTGAAATTAATGAAGCTTTTGCATAAAATCCAGGACTTGTCAACAAATCTTGTTATGAAGATGATTGGTTGATTAAGATAAGATGACACTGAGTAACCCTTCAAAGTTAGATGAACTAATGAGTGAAGAAGCATGTGAAAAATACATAAAATCTATTAAGGAATGAAAGTAGAACCCCCCACCCCCCAATGAACTAGTATGAAACAACTTTAAATAAATACCTTTGCAATTGAGTAATGAAATCAGAGAACACAAAACCATCAACAAAGGATTTTTATATTGTAATTTATAATAATAAATATATACTTAGTGTTTGTCCCCTGCACAGAGCTTCTAAAACTCTTGGAATTTCCTAAGTGAAAAGAGCAATAAAGGTGTATTTTGTTATTCATAACAAGCCCCTTTCAATCACTCCTGAGTTTATGTTAATGAGTTTACTTTTAGAAAGCCCCAAAGGATGGAAGCTGGTTACCAGGGGAACCAACCATTGTGATTAGAGGGTTGAAACTTTTAGCCCCATCCCCCAACCTCCATGGAGGGGAGAGGGGTTAACTGGAGGGTGAATTAACCACCAATGCCAATGATTTAGTCAACCATGCCTGCATAATGAAGCCTCCATAAAAATTCTTGGAATACAGGGTTTGGAAAGCTTCTGAGTTGGTGAATATGTGGAAGCACTGAGGGGGTGGCACACTGGAGAGGGCATGAAAGCTTCACAACCCTTCCCCCATATCTTGTCCTATGCATCTCTTCCATGTGGCTGTTCCTGAGTCATAGCCAAATAAAATAAAATAAAAAAATACAGGGCTGGCTGAGTGGCTCAGCTGGTTAAGAGCTCGCTCAAGGGTTTAAGCTTTGAGCAACAGCGGTTCGAGTTCAGTCCGAGCTGAGCTGCCACTGAGCTTCCACCAGGTGGCAGGATGGCTCAGCTAAAAAAAAAAAAAAAATACAGTCATCTAGTAAGTAAACTGAGTTTTGTGAGCCATTCTAGCAAATTAATCAAACCTGACGAAGTCATGGGACCTTCTAATTTATAGCCAGTCGGTCAGAAGCACAGGTAACAACCTGGACTTGTAATGGCCGAGTGAAGTAGGGGTAGTCCTGTGGGACTGAGCCCTTAACCTGGGGGATCTGATACCATCCTTTTGTGTGGGGAAAAAAGCCCTATATATGACAAGAGTGGAGTACTGGGAGTAAACACATAGAAGAGTTTTTCCCTTACAATTTTACTAAGTGACTTTCTAAGTTAAGTCGAATTATCTGCATTTTATTGACAAGGAAACAGAGGTGGGCTAAAAGCAGTGACTTAGCCTGAGGTCCACATAGCAAGGACTGAAGCAAAGATTCAAGTCTAAATGTGCCTAACTCTAACGGTCACATTTTTAATTTTCACACACTGCCTCTAATAAGTCAACTGTATAAGCTACAGGTAATTGTGACTCCTAAAAATTTTAATGGAATCCAAAATAAACAGGAAGTACATACATCCTTATTCAGAGAAATCTCTTCCTAATGAAAAAACTAGTGTCAATTTTATGACTGCTGCAATTACTAAACCATTCTCAACACAGAAATAAAAACATACGTGCAATTTTTCTTTTAGCCAAACACTTTGCTCTATTCAGCTGTTTTGTCTTCGTTTGCTGCAATCCATTCTCTTCCTTTGGTTCCTGTTGCAAAACAAGAAATATGATCAGGATAGCTACCATTTAAAGTAGTACTCTTTCAATCTCCTCTGTAGCTAAGAGGCCGCTGAACCTCTGAAGAATCACTGGTTGTAAATGTTCACAGAAAAACATTAGTAAAAGTTCCTTTATAGTACAAAAAAAATGTAGATCTAGAACCAATAAATACCATAAAAATAAAAAATTTAAATATATTCACGTTTCATATACATGCTCATGTAAAAACTGGTCATTCTGCAAAACAGCAGTAAGCATGTACCCAAGTTCAGAAAAAGCTTGATTCAAGGATTAAAAATCAATAATGTTTCAACTCAGTGAGTATTCATTTATTTCCAATCTGCACTTAACAAAGCAACAGAACAACTGAGGACAAGTATGCAACATTTTGTCAGATAAAAGGCTAATTTTCCTTATACAGTCATGTGCCGCATAAAGACATTTGTCAATGAAAGACCGCATACACAACAATAGTACCATAAGATTACAATGAAGCTGAAAAGTTCCTATTACTGAGTGACGTCATAGCCATTGTAATGTCACACACAACCTATTATATGATTGTGGTGATGGTGTAAACAAATCTGCTGTGCTGCTAGTCATATAAAAGCATAGTATAAAGGGCCAGCCGAATGGCCCAGTTGGTTCAGAGTTTGCTTAAGAGTACAAGCTCTGAGCAACAGGGTCGCTGGTTCGATTCCCACATGAGCCAGTGAGCTTCGCCTGAGCTGTGACTGAGCAGAGCTGCCACTGAGCTGACAACAGGTGGCAGGATGGCTCAGCTGGAGAGAGCACATGCTCCTAATGACAAGACTGTCTGTTCGATGGTGGGCTATGCCCACTCGTGGCTAGGACTGAATTTGGCACCTTGAGCTGAGCTGCCGCCCAGATGGCTCAGTGAATAGAGCCTGCGCTCTTAACAACAAAGCTGCTGGTTCAACTCCCACATGAAGAGAAAAAAAACAAAAAAGTATAGTATAAACAATGTGTACAGTACATAATACTTGATGACAATAACAAATGACTACATTACTACTTTATGTATTTACTATACTTTTCAGCAGCCTCTTGATTGCATCATTTTATCTTGTGCTTGATGAATCTCGTGATACAGAAGCATGCTGTACAGGTTTGTAGCCTAGGAGGCTATACCACATAGCCTAGGTGTGTAGCAGACCACACCACCTAGGTTTGTGTAAATACACTCTATCATGTGCACATAACAATGAAATCTCCTAACCACGCATTTCTCAAAATGTGTCCTGTCGTGAACTGTGGCACATGACTATATATAAAGACCACTTAAAATCAATAAAAAGACCAATATTTAGCCTCTTCCCATAGGAAAGAACATGATAAGACCTTCACAGAAAAACATACACAAGGGACTCATAAATATATGGGAAGATGCTCAACTTCATTTTGGAAATGCAAATCAAAACAATTATATAAATATTATTTCCTTTTACCTACACTAGTAAAAATAAAAATGTTTCTTAAAAAACACTTATTATGGGAAAACAGTACTCTCATACCACTGATGGGATAAAATGGATGCAGTATTTAGAGGGCAAATTAGCAATAACCTTCAAACTCATACACAGATTCTGCCCAGCAATATACTTCAAGGAATTTATTCTACAGATACGCTAACATTAGCACAAAGGCATACACAATTATGTTCAGAGTACAATGTTTTGTCATTGTAAAAGACTGTAAACCTCAATCAATGCTACTCAAAGTATGATCTACAGATGGGTGACATCAGCGAACTGCTTGCTACTGGTCTGCAATGAAATGAGCATGGAAATTGAGAATAAGCATTTAAAAAACTTTGACAGCAATTTGACACTACTATATGCATGTACAAGATAAGAGGACTTCAATGGTGAAAGCTGCAGACTAGTCATTCACAAAAGGTCCAAATTATAATACGTGATATTTTAAGCTTAGTTATTAATGAAACTCTAAAGTATATAAATACCTGAGACTGGGCCGGTCGAGTGACTCAGTTGGTTTAGCACATGAGCTCTGAGCAACAGAGTTACCGGTTCGATTCCCACAAGGGCCAGTGCGCTGCGCCTGAGCTGAGCTGCCACTGAGCTGCCAACAGGTGGCAGGATGGATCAGCTGGTGAGAGCACATGCTCCTAACAACAAGACTGCCTTTTCGATGGTAGGCTACGCACGCCCGCAACTAAAGACTGAACTTGGCACCTTGAGCTAAGCTGCTGCCCGGAGGGCTCAGCGAATAGAGCATGCGCTCTTAACAACAAGACTGCCAGTTTGACTCCAGCATGGGATGGTGGCTACGCCCACCTGCAACTAAGACTGAACTCGGCACCTTGAGCTGACCTTCCACAAGCTGCCGACAGGTGGCCAGACGGCAACTGGACTTGGAGCTGAGTTAGCTGTGCCCTCCACAACTAAGACTGAAAGGCAACAACTTGGCTGTTCCCCTTCCCCAATTCCCCAACACTGTTCCGCTCCCCCAATTCCCCAACTTAAAAAAAAAAAGTATTGCTTTAAAAAAAAAATTGGGGGCCAGCCGAGTGGCTCGTTCGTTAAGAGTTGGCTTGAGAGCGCGAGCTCTGAGCAGCAGGGCCGCCGGTTCGGATCCCACAAAGGCCAGTGTCGCTGCGCCCTCTAGAGCTAAGATGGCAAACAACAACTCAACCTGGAGCTGGGCTGCCATGCGTCGCCGGCAACGGTGTAGACTGCAGTGGGGTTGCAGTGGGTTGCCGTAAGCTACCGTGAGTGGCCGGCAGCCAGCATGAGTGGCCAGCAGCCGGCAAGAGCCACCATGAGCAGCCGTCCAATGGCTGGCGACAGATCTGCCTCAGCCGGGAAGAGAGCAATGATCACAATACCAACATGGGCCAGTGAAGCTATGTCCTCCACACCAGGCTGAAGAGCAAAAGGATAGCAACTTGTCTGTTCCTCTCCCCCAATTCCCCAATAAAATCTTTAAAAAAAAAATTTTTTTAATCTTTGGATAAAGGATTACAGAAAAATATTGATATAAAGATCTAAAGATCTAACTAAGACTCAAATTTTTTCAATATAGATGTATACTGTTGAGAGATACAAATAAATATGGTAGGATTATAAAGAAAAGCATGGAAAGATAAAACAAATACAGTGGTTACCTTTAGATGGGTGGAAAGGGATGCAATTGGAGAGGGTCACACTAAGTCAAGAGGGCTTCTAAGGTGGTAATACAGATGTTCAGATTATTTTATAAAACTATGAATTTACATTTTATGTGCTCTCCTGTATTTTGACATATTTGAAAATTTTTTAAAATTTAATGAGATGATCTGTATGTGCTGTTACACAAACATCTCCAAGAAATATTAAGTGAAAAAGCAAAATAGTGGGCCGGCCGAGTCGCACGTTGGTTAAGAGCTGG